>NC_064283.1:71741109-71815885 GCF_019186545.1 Solanum stenotomum | reverse complement strand
TATGGACAGTTCCAATAAGATTTCATTTTTGAACAAAAAATTATTTTTTTGATTTATTTCATCTATTACATTATCGGAACAAGGGAGGATACATGTCACACTATGATTTTGCATCACAAGAGAATGAATCTTTTTCTCGAAGATGTCAGAAAAAAAAATGGGTCTAAGAAAAAAAAATTATCCTCTTGAAATAAGGTAAAATTAAGAGAAAACGAAAAATGAAGTTAAGAAAATACAAAAATCTCAAGCTTAAATTTTAAGTATAATATTCTTGCATTTTCTTGAATTCTTTTATGGTCAAATTTCTTTATAGTGATAGTTCTAAATTCTTTCTTTTTAAGGCTATCTATAAATCTTACATGAACATTTAAAGAAAAATAAATTGTACTTTTAGTTACTCAAATATTGTTTTTTTTTTGTGTGTGTATAATAGCTAAGCATTTTTAGCCTTCAATTAATTAAAAAGGAAACTTTTGTATCTTCGTACTTGGAACCTTCAAAAAATTTGACAAATTAGGTATAATAACATCACTTGACTACCCATGTGGTACATTAAATTTGTATTGTTACTATATATTTGATGGTTTATATAATTCAAAAAATAGAGTTGTCAATAAGGGTCTGCCTAACTTGTATTGGCATGAGAATTTGTCAGGTTAGGCTAATCCATCATTTTGATGGGCCTTAAAAGATCGGCTCAATTCTAAGTGGATCGTGGACTGGGATGGGTCATAACCATTTTTTTTATAAAATTTTTAAATCATATTTTAAATCTAATCTCTAACCTAAAAATGCAAAAATATAAATATTTATATGACAATATTACACATATTATTGCTAGTCAAGTCTTAAGTCCACAATTTATTTATTGATATAATATATACTTATCAAGTTTTATATAAAGGGACCAAGAGTACATATTTTAAACAATTAAAAATTATTTTTACTTAATTATGTATCATAAAAAAGTAAAATTAAAATTCACATTATAAATAAATATATATATATATATATATATATATATATATAAAATCTAGGACATCCGAATAAATAAATTCCTTGTAAAGAGTTTGTGGATGTTTTAACATATTGTCCTTTCTTCATTTTGGGAATTCAGCTTTACTTTGCCTTTTGTCCTTTGTTTTGGTGTATGTACAAGGCCCAACGACCATTACAATAAATAAAGGATTTTATGATAATTATTCAATGAAAATAATATAATTATTGTTATATTATATTTAATGATAATGATAATATGATTTTTTATAACCAACAAATATAAATGTTTCTAATGCTTTAACGTTTCTGAATATAATGATATTAACTTGACTGATATTAAATATTTTTACAGCAGTAAAATAAATTATCACTAAAAGAAAATTATTTTATCATCAAATGTTTTTTTTTGTGGTAGTGTACTTAGGAAAGTAACTACATCCCCATAATTAACAATTGCTATTATAGGTAAAGACTATTTTTTCTCTTTTCCTTAGTTTCTTCTTTGTTTAAGGGAATTGATACATTTTCTTTGCAATTAATATAAAAAACGAGTTAATTGATTTAACACGACAAAAATGAACCATTACTATAATTAGTATCACAACTTTATTTATTCAAAAGAAATATCTTTATTGCCTAACTTAAAGAAATAAAAGTATGATTTTGGTGCCATTAAGTCAACAATTCTTTAATTTTTTCAATTTACCTTGAAATTCTCTACCGGCTTTGCTTTTAGTAGTCTAGCTAGTTTTAATAGTGCTTATGCGATGATCACTCAATTAATACCTATTTATATCTTGTAAAATCATTTCTTATAGAATAAAATTGAACTAAGAAAAATACAAATATTTGAGATAATATTTATTAATTGAGTGATTATTCTGAAAATTTATCACATATATTGTAAGGCATGATTCCTACAAACAAACTAAGATTTCAAGGCCTAATCATGGAAAATATTATCATTTAGACTAATAAATTTCCTTATTTTGAAAAAGTGTGTTACATTGAAAGGATTGCATGGTTTCCCAACTTAAATTGATTTTGTATAATATTTCTCTATTTTTGGATATCATTAATTTAGAGATTTCAGTTCAATCACTCTAGGCCTAGCATTAGGCAGTTTTTGATAATAGTAACTTAAGAATTTCATGAAAATGAATATTGGTCTTTTGATTAATATAAAAAAAATAAGAAGGGAAAACATCCACTGCAATAATATAATTGTCGTTATATTTCGCTATAATAATATAACATGATTATTTGTAGTCAACACTCTAAATAAATGTAGCTAAAAAAATTAGTGATTCTGAATGCAATGGCAATAAGTCAATTGGTCGCTAAATTTATTTGTGGTAATAAATATTACCGCTTAAAGGAATCTGTTATTACCACTAAATATTTCTTTTGTTGTAGTATTTCCCCACTCGAGTACAATATCTCTTCAAAACTTACAAGGTTTAAAGTATTTTATAGGAAAAGTTTGTCGTTAATTATTATGGGCAGATGCGCATGCAAAGCTACCCTTTCATCTATAAATTCAACATAATCCAATAATTTTAGTGCTCATTCTGTATTTATGTTAACCACTTAATATGTATAATTACCTTATCAAAAATCCAATAAATTTCTTTTTTTTTCTAGATACTATAAGTCGTAAATTTAAAATTTTAACTCCGACTCTAATTATGGGCATCACTAAAATAACCATAAGCCAATGTTTATAGAGAAGCAAAATCTTAACACTATAGTGAAGCGTTGTATAAAGAAGTTCACCCAATTATCCGCAAATCATTTATAATCATCATCGATGTATACATAGTGTATACTAAATGTATAACATATATACACATCAATTATTTACAAATTCAATGGTAATTATATCAGTTAAATTTGTAAAAAAAATAAATTACTTTTTATTGTAAACTTTATATATAGTGTAAGAATCACAAGATTTAAAAGCTCATTGCAGCTAATTTCTGTCCCTTTAAATGGATATGAATGGGCTTTGACAAAATTAAGAGATAATTACAGTACAATGTCTGTTGGGCTTCTACCCAATTTGGCCCAAATCNCCCCCCCCCCCCCCCCCCCCCTCCCACACACAATTGTTCAAATATTTGGAGACTTACATGATCGGACAAAAAAATTTCTAGGTCTCATTCCTTCAACACATTCGTGCAATTATGTCGCGATCATAATGCACAAATTACTCAGATATCGTATAAATAATTATTTTCCATTATAAAAATGTAAAATATTTATTTAAAGGGCAAATCACATAAATCCCACTAGTTTAGGTCTTAATTATTAAGATTCCCAATAGTTTCAAATATTACTTCCTCTATCATATTTTATGATTAGGATACATGAGTCTGAATTCATGAGATACATGTATCTGTCGAATTTTAAAATTGAGATACAAAATTTATTTATTTAAATTAATTGGTTGTAACTTATTTCCTTAATTAGAGGAGTAATTGAGGATTTTCAAAATACATAGATAATTAATATCATTTTATTATTCTTTGAAATAGTAAATTCATTAATATTATTAATATAAGATAAAAACATGTATATCTTGGTAATGTAATTTGATTAATTTCAAATTATTACTCCTAAAATAATAAATTCATTAATTTGATGTATCTATTATCAATATATGATGTATTTAACAAACTAAACATTTAGATACATGAGTGTCATACAAGTACATTCATATGTATCATAGAAGTATCTAGCATTAATTTCATGTATTTGTTATACGTATCTAGCATTAATTTTATGTATCTCTCTCTCTCTCTATATATATATATCATGTATTTTTTATATGTATCTAGTATGAATTTGATGTATCAAGTATCAATTACATATGTTATATCCAAAAACATGTATCTCGAATACATAGTAAACATATACATCTAATTATGTGTATCTAAATATGGAATATACAAAAAGAAGAAGCATATACATCTAATTAATTATGTGTATCTAAATTTCATATGTTATATCCAAAAACATGTATCTCGAATACATAATAAGCATATACATTTAATTATGTGTATCTAAATATGAAATGTAGTTGAAACACATGAATCTATGAACAAATCACGACTGTAGAGTATCTGTCGTATCATTAATATCATTGTGTTGTTAAAAATCATGTATCTGAAATTTAATATATAGTGGATACATATACATGTTCAGATACCCCATTACTAAAAATACAACTCGGATCTTAATTAAGATTACTACTTATTGGATACACATGTTTCAAAGGCTATATCAAAGTAATATTGGTACTACCACATCCATATCACAGTAACCAAAGAAAGTCTTAGAAGAACACTAGCAAACAAAAACTCTCTACAATATTCCCTTTGATCCTTTTGCACTGTGGCATAACATAATCAAAACTAAGATCCATTTCTTTCGGAGACAAACAATCAAGACCCACTATGAATTGAAAGTTTTCTCTGTAGCAGTTACTGTAATTGGAACTCGTGATAAATGAACAATACAAAATGATATTTGGGTTCAGGAGAATTTGTGGTGATGATATCTTGAGAAGAAAAGAGTAGATTAACTATTGTTGAAATGAAATTGTAAGGTGAAATTCTTGAATCAGAAAGGAGGAGACATAATTGAGTGATAAACATAGGAGGGGAGAATTAAGAGATAGTGGTTGATTTGGAGTGAAAGAGTTATTTAAGCAGATAATTAATCAATAATAGTTTTAAGGGATGTGGGTATCTACTAGTATTTTCAAATAATATATTAATATATGGTATAAAATATTAAAAGTGGTAATAAATGTAATTGTTTAAAAGTAAAGATAATATTAGTATATATAGTAGTGATGTATGTCTAATAAGGTAGTTTATTGTTATTTAAATCAACAAATAAAAAAGTAATGTCATATAAATTGTAAAGAGAGAGTACCACATATAGCAAAAACCAAATTGGTCAAGTCCTCAAATATTCTTTGCAAATTGCAATTATTACTTTGGTAATCTCCTTAGAATTAAGATTATATTACACTTACTCTCTCCTTAATATTCCTTTATTTAATACTTAGGATAATTCAACATTTAATACTATTTACCTCAACCAACAAAATAATTGACTACATATTTTAGGACTTTGTTATATATAGATCCAATCAATATCTATTTTCATTTCATACTTTATAAAATAAAATGAAGGCAAATTATTTCTCCGTTGTTGTTATCTTCTCATTGTTCTTTATCTATGGTAATCTTAACCTTCTTTTTTTTTTTTTGCATAATCCCTAGCTTAATTAATAGTTTTAGATTTGTCAAGTTAACGAATTTATTTATTTATTTTCAGCCGTCTATAATGAATAAATATTACTACATTTTTTTTTGTATATGCGCTTAGAGTGTTTAGTGAGAACTGATTTCGTAGGTCACTTACAATTTTTTAAAATTTTATTTCCTTTTTACTAGATTTTCATTTTCGAATTACTCGTTTAGTTTATATGATGGTCTATAAATATTTATTCTTTATGATTACTAATGAAAATTGATATATCGTGCAGGGTGTTATGCAACCAAATTATTAATAAAGAATAATTGTCCTCACAAAATTTGGCCAGCTACACAAAGTGGGACCGGTGAAGGAGCAGCGATTCCAACAGGATTTCGATTAGCATCAAGAGGAACAAAAAAATTCAATTTACCAAATCCATGGTCAGGAAGAATATGGGCAAGACATCTTTGCTCCTATTCTGGTCAAAATTTCACTTGTCTTAGCGGAGATTGCAGGAGCGGCTCAATAGAATGCGATGGTGCTGGTGGTACTCCACCAGCAACCCTAGTACAGTTTACAATAGCAAATACGTCTGATGAAAAAGACTTTTACTCTGTTAGCATTGTCGATGGCTTCAATTTACCCGTCTCTGTTACACCTATAAATAGACCTGATTGTGGGATAGCAGATTGTCTTGTAAATCTTAAAGACGCGCATTGTGGAGATCAAGTTGAGTTAGAAGTACGAGATCAAAATGAGACAGTAATCGGGTGCAAAAGCGGATGCTCAGCGTTTAATCGTGATGATTTGTGTTGTACTGGTGCATATAATTCTCCCCAGACTTGCAAGCCATCTATTTACTCTTTAACACTCAAAAAATTGTGTGATAAAGCTATTACTTATCCCTATGATGATGAAACTTTATTTACATGTAGTGGAGGAGCCAACTACAAAATTACCTTTTGTCCATGGGGACAAGAGTAGCCTGTTACAAAAGAATATGTGGCCTAAAGTCAAAATTTATTAATATAATATTTATTTTATTGTTTCTTAACATCTTGTGTTAGTTAACCTTGACTGGAGTTGAATCAATATGAAGTTGTAGTGTTGAACAAAATGGAGTTGATTCTTAGTAGGAAAATATTGTCAACATAAGAGTTGTGGTTAAGAAGGAATTAGGAAGATGCACATGAAGAACTTATGAAAATTGAATTTGAATATTACTATAAAACTATAAAAGTGCACATGAATTTGCTATGGATTTATCATCATTAAAAAGGAGAAATCTGGTGGGATATCTTGTTCTTTGAATCTACATTCAATATCATATGATATTTTGATGATTAACAAATATTGTACAAGCGACAATCTATGTATAATAATAAAGAATGAATAATGATATTCAAGAACTAAGTAATTATATCAGATCCCAAATAGTGGTTGATCTAGGATTTTTATTAATTAATGTCAAAATATAAGAAGTAAACCTGGCAAAGGGAGTCAAAATATGTTACTTCCTCTGTCCAACAATAGTTGTCCATTATTGACTTTACACACTTCTTAAGAAACTACAAATAAAAGAGTAATTTAACTATATTACCCTTTGAATATAATAAATACAATGTCTTGAAAAATGTAATAAAAAAAAGACTATAATTAATGATAAGAGTAAATTAGGAACTAAGTGTAAAATTATCCATTGATTTCATAACGTGGACAAGTATTGTTGGACGTCCCATAATATTATAGTGGACAACTCTTGTTGGACAAGGGACTATATATAAAATTATTTTATCTATCTTTACTATGTAACTTTCCGGTTAAATATACTTGTAGAAGAATTTGGGATTTAAGATTGAAGTTGAAATTTTGTGCAAATCTCATAAATAAACGTCGATTCCAAACAAAAAACTTTGAGGTCTCAAATTGGTCAAGCACCTACTTATTTAGTAATTCATAAGTATTTATAATGTAGTAAGTATAAAAATATATAAACTTTAAATTTTGAATTGGAGACTTGAAAATGACTTGTTGAAAGGATGAAAAGGACAAAGGAGAGGGACCAAGGCATTGTATCTAACACTTAAAAGCGATAGGGATGATGACCCCATATAGCCCAAGTTGGTCTCCATTCAATGTCAATATATGATAAATGACAAAACTATTGAAAATATTCCAAGCTTGACGAAGATTATTGATTTCAGCCTCGAATTATAGACAATTTTAAAAACACTCTTTATTTAACTAAATAAACTTAAATACATCTCAATATTTTGATACAAATAAAATTGGTAAAGAATAAGAAAAAGATAAATACCATCAACCTGTCACATACATATAAACTTTATCTTAAAACTACTAATTGCACAAATTTTAACGAATTTAAATTATTTTAGTTGTATATTAAGGTAAACGTTTAGATATCCATTTTTTTTAGGCATATTTTCGTATTTATAAGTCAACTATTAGGAAATATATGATTTTCTTAGTTTTTTGTGTGTATTAGTTCATGATCTAGCGCCTCGGAGCACTCAAAAGTTTTTTTCTGAAAAAACCTTATGAGGACCTTCGTAATGAGTTGAGGAAGCGTTATGTATGGTCGTAATATTTTTTTCAAACATATTTTCGCGTTTACAAGCTAACTTTTAGAAATTACGCGATTTTTTTGATTTTTCGTGTGGATTAGCCCATGGATCTGGTGCCTCGGAGCACCCAAAAAAAAATTTGGAAAATTTTTTTGAGGACCTTTGTAATGAGTTGGAGAAGCGTTATGTACATCTCACCATTTTTTCAAGCATATTTTTGCATTTACAAGCCAACTTTTAGGAATTACGCGATTTTCTTATTTTTTTGTGTGTATTAGCCCATGGATTTGGCGCCTAGGAGCACCCAATTTTTTTCTAAAACAACTTTATGAGGACTTCCGTAATGAGTTTGGAGAAATGTTACGTAAAATCCTACCCTTTTTTTCAGGCATATTTTCGCATTTACAAGCCAACTTTTAAAAATGACGCGACTTTTTTGGTTTTTCGTGTGTATTAGTCCATGGATTTGATGCCACGGAGCACCCAAAATCTTTATATGAAAAGACTTCATGAGGGCCTCCATAATGAGTTGGGTCGCGTTACCTACTGTCCCACCTTTTTTCAAGCATATTTTCGCATTTACAAGTCAAATTTTAGGAATTATGCACTTTCTTTATTTTTCGTGTGTCTTAGCCCATGGATCTAGCAACTTGGAGCATCCAAAAAAAAAAAATCTGAAAAAACTTTATGAGGACATTTGTAATGAGTTGGGAAAGCGTTACATACATTCCCACCATTTTTTTCAGCCATATTTTCGCATTTACAAGTCAACTTTTAGGAATAACGTGACTTTCTTAATTTTTCGTGTGTATTAGCCCATGGATCTGGCATCTCGGAGTACCCAATTTTTTTAATGAAAAAACGTTATGAGGACTTTTATATGAGTCGGGGAAGCGTTACGTACAATCCCACCGTTTTAGGTATATTTTGGCATTTACAAGCCAGCTTTTAGGAATTACGAGACTTTCTTGATTTTTGGTGTGTATTAACCCATGAATTTGGCGCCTCGGAGCACCCAATTTTTTTTTAAAAAAAACATTTGTGAGGACCTTTCTAAAAAACAAGTTAACTTTTAGGAATTAATCGACTTTCTTGGTTTTCGTGTGTATTAGCCCATGGATCTGGCTGCTCGGAGCATCCAAAAAAAAATTCAAAACAAACTTTATGAGAACCTCCGTATTGAGTTGGGGAAGCGTTATGTATAGTCTCATTGTTTTTTCAGGCATATTTTCGTATTTACAAATCAATATTTAAGAATTACGCGACTTTCTTAGTTTTTCGTATGTATTAGCCCATTGATCTGGCGCTTCGAAACACCCAAAAAAAATTCTGAGAAAAACTTTATGAGCACCTCTGTAATGAGTCAAGGAATCTTTATATACAGTCCCATTATTTTTTCAAGCATATTTTTGCATTTACAAGCCAACTTTTAGAAATTACATGACTTTCTTGATTTTTCGTGTATATTAGCCCATGGATCTGACACCTCAGAGCAGCTAAAATATTTTTCTGAAAAAACTTTATGAGGACCTTCGTTATAAGTTGGGAAAGCGTTACATACAGTCTCACCGTTTTTAGGCATATTTTTGCATTTACAAGCCTACTTCTAAAAATTACGCGACTTTCTTGGTTTTCGTATGTATTAGCCCATGGATCTGGTGCATCGGAGGACCCAAATTCTTTTCTGAAAAAACTTTATGAAGACCTTTGTTTTGAGTTTGGGAGGCATTACGCATAGTCTCACCATTTTTTCAGGCATGTTTTCGCATTTACAAACCAACTTTAACAAATTACGCGACTTTCTTGATTTTTTTATGTGTATTAGCCCGTGAATTTGACGTCTCAGAGCACCCAAATTTTTTTTTTGAAAAAACTTTATGAAGACCTCCGTAATGAGCTAAGAAACGTTACGTACGGTCTCACTATTTTCTCGGGCATTTTTTGACATTTACATGCCAACGTTTAGAATTTATGTGATTTTCTTTGTTTTTCGAATATATTTGCCCATTGAACTAGCGCTTCAGAGCACCTAATTTTTTTTCTGAAGAAACTTTATGAGGACATTCATAAAGAGTTTGGGAAGCATTACGTACAGTCTCACTGTTTTTCTAACGCATATTTTCACATTTACAAGCTAACTTTAAGAAAGTATGCAACTTTCTTGATTTTTCATTTTTATTAGATCATGGATATGGCACCCTAGAGTATCCAACAAAAAATTCTAAAAAAAAATATGAGGACCTTCATAGTAAGGTGGGGAAGAGTTACGTACAGTTCTACTATTTTTTTCAGGCATATTTTCGCATGTACAAGCCAATTATTAGGAATTACGCGACTTTTTTGGTTATTCGTGTGTATTAGCCCATAGATCTAGCGCCTCGAAGCACCCAAAATTTTTTTGATAAAACTTATGAAGATCTCCGTTATAAGTTGGGGAAGCGCTACGTACAGTCCTTACCGTTTTTCAGGCATATTTTTGTATTTACAAACAAACTTCTAGATATTATGCGACTTTCTTGTGTTTTCGTATGTATTAGCCCATGGATAAAGCGCCTCGGAGCACCCAAATTTTTTTTCTTAAAATCTTTATGAGGACCTCCGTAATGAGTTCGAGAGCTTTACATACAGTTTCACCATTTTTTTAGGCATATGCTTGCATTTACAAGCCAATTTTTAGGAATTATGTGACTTTCTTGGTTTTTCGTGTGTATTAGCACATGGATATGGAGTCTCGGAGCACTCATTTTTTTAAAAAAAAACTTTATGAGGACCTTTGTAATAAGTTGGGAAGCGTTACGTACAATCCCACAATTTTTTTCAGGTATATATTAGCATTTGCAAGTCAATTTTTAGAAATTACGCGACTTTTTTTATTTTTTCGTGTGTATTAGCCCATGGATCTAACCACTCGAAGCACCCAAAAAAAATTTAAAAAATCTTTACGAGGACTTTCGTAATGAGTTGAGGAAGCGTTACGTATAATCCCACCATTTTTTTAGGCATATTTTTCACATTACAAGCCAACTTTTAGGAATTATGCGACTTTCTTGATTTTTCGTATGTATTAGGCCATGGATCTGGCGCATCAAAGCACCCTGATTTTTTTTTAAAAAAAAATTATTAGGACCTCCGCAATGAGTTCGGAAAGCATTACGTACAACCCATCTTTTTTTTTCAGGCATATTTTTGCATTTACAAGCCAACTTTTACGCGACTTTCTTAGTTTTCGTGTGTATTAGCCCATGAATATTGCGTCTCGGAGCACCCAAATTTTTTTCCTAAAAAACTTTATGAGGACCTTCGTAATGAGTTTGGGAAGTGTTACGTACAGTTCCACCATTTTCTTGAAGCATATTTTCGCATTTACAAGCCAAATTTTAGGAATTACGTTATTTTCTTGTTTTTTCGTGTGTATTAACCTATGGATCTGGCGCTTCAAAGCACCCAAATTTTTTTTCTGAAAAAACTTTATGAAGACCCTTGTAATGAGTTGGGGAAACGTTATATACAGTCCCACGATTTTTTCAGGCATATTTTCACATTTACAAGCCAACTTTTAAGAATTACGCGACTTTCTTAATTTTTCGTGTGTATTAGTCATGGATCTGGCATCTCGGAGCACCCAAAATTTATTTTTCTGAAAAAACTTCTTGAGGACCACTGGATTGAGTTGGGGAAGCGTTACGTATAGTCACACCATTTTTTAGGATATTTTCGCATTCACAAACCAACTTTAGGAATTACACGACTTTCTTGGTTTTTCATGTGTATTAGTCCTTGGATCCGGAGCCTCCAAGTAGCCAAAAATATTTTCTGAAAAAACTTAATGAGGACCTCTGTAATGAGTTGGGGAAGCGTTACGTATAGTCCCACCATTTTTTCAGGCATATTTTCGCATTTACAAGCCAACTTTTAGGAATTATTCGACTTTCTTGGTTTTTCCTGTGTAATAGCCCATGGATCTGGTGCCTCGGAGCACCCAATTTGTTTTTTGAAAAAACTTTATTAGATAATCCGTAATGAATTGGGGAAGCATTACGTATAGTACCATCGTTTTTTTTCAGGCATATTTTTGCATTTTCCAGCCAACTTTTAGGAATTACACGGTTTTCTTGATTTTTTGTGCGTATTAGCTCATGGATCTGGCATTCGTAGTACCCATAAAAACTTTCTGAAAAAATTCTTGAGGATCTCTATAATGAGTTGGGGAAGCGTTACGTATAGTCCCGCCGTCTTTTCAGGCATATTTTCTCATTTACAAGTCAACTTTTAGGGATTAGGCACCTTTCTTGGTTATTCGTGTGTTTTAGTCCTTGAATCTGGCGCCTCTGAGCACCCAATTTTTTTTTGGAAAAATTTTATGAGGACCTCTGTGATGAATTGGGGAAGCGATACATACAGTCTCACCGTTTTTTTCATGCATATTTTCGCATTTACAAGCCAACTTTTAGGAATTAGGCGACTTTCTTAATTTTTCGTGTGTTTTAGCCCTTGAATATGACGCTTCAGAGCACTTAAAAAAATATTCTCAAAAAACTTCATGAAGACCTCCACAATGGAAATGGAAGAAGCATTACATGTGGTCCAAATTATTATTTTTTGTTGAAGTAGACAAACAATCTGTGTGTGTTAATTGCACTTTTTGTGTTTGGCTGCTTATGAATTTTTTGTCCAATTGACACAATAAAGTTCTTACCACGTTTAATTTATATATTAAGCTTAATTTCTTAGTAGATTCATTAATTTGTATGTTAGTTTAGTCAATCAAGCATCTAGATGATTTTGACAACAACAACATTATATATTTTTTAATTATAATTGGGTCATCACATTCACCATAGACTTTATCATTGACTCATTCCTCTAGCAAAAATTAATTTTACAACTTTCTACGCCACACACATTTATTTTTGCGTGTATAAATGATAAATAATGAAGTCACCTTCAAACTTGACATCATTATTTAATTTTTTCTATTACATGCTCGTTATTTAAGTCTTTGCATAGATATATTATAGGCCAATTATTAGTATATTTATAACCAAGTTTTTGTTATCTTCATTTAGCCACGAAAATGAATCAACAAAAAAGTTGTAGTAGTACTTCTTTGCTTCCAATAACTCCCGAAATTATTCGATGGAGTTACGATGTTTTTCTAAGTTTTAGAGGTGAAGATGTACGTAAAACTTTTGTTGATCATCTCTATGTTGCTCTTCAACAAAAAGGGATCAACACGTTCAAAGATTCTGAGAAATTAGATAAAGGTAATTCTATTTCACCAGAACTTACGAGAGCAATTGAAGAATCACGCATATCTTTGATTATTTTCTCAAAGAACTATGCTAATTCGAGGTGGTGTTTGAATGAAGTAGTGAAAATCATGAAATGCAAGAACGTGAAAGGACAAATTGTTATTCCGGTGTTTTATGATGTAGATCCATCAACAGTAAGGAAACAAAAATCGAGCTTTGAAGAAGCATTTAACAATTATGAAGATTGTTTCAAGGTACAAAAATGGAGAGGAGCACTAGAGGAAGCAGCTAATTTATCTGGTTGGGATTTGCCAAATACTTCCAATGCGTAAGTATTCATCAAATCAATTTGTACGCAGTTCAATTATTTCATACTTGCTACTTTTTTACGTGTGTAAATATCGAATAATTACTTAATCCAAGAGTGTATTTGGTAATATATGAAGGAAAATATGTTTTTATTAATTTATGCACAATTTAATTATTTTTTGAATATTTGCTACTTTCCACCTGTGTGAATATCAAATGAAGAAAAAATAATTTTGACCAATTTGTACACAATTCAATTTTTTCTTTGAATACTTTCTACTTTCCACCTATGCGAATACAGATTTGATTCGTTCAGTTCAGTTGTTTTTAGATCCATTCATAGGTTTTTTTTAAAAAGAAGCAAATGAAATTAATGGGCTGAATCTGAGCGATTAAAATTCAGACATTCATTAAGTGCAAACAAAAGAGGTCTTAGCCAATGAGGAATTTCCCCTACCAAAAATAGTGAGTAAAGCATACAAAATAAAATCATTGATATCTTTTGTGGTATGCAGGCATGAAGCTATAGTGATCAAGCAAATTGTGGAAGATATAATGGCTAGATTGGGTAGTCAGAGACACACGAAAAACGCTGAAAATCTTGTTGGAATCGAGTCACGTATGCAAAAAGTGTATAAAATGCTTGGCATGGGGTCTGGTGGAGTTCGTTTCGTTGGAATATTGGGAATGAGTGGAGTTGGGAAGACAACTCTAGCGAGAGTCATTTATGATAATATTCGGAGTCACTTTGAAGGTTCGTGTTTTCTTCATGAAGTTAGAGACCGTTCTGCAAAACAAGGCCTAGAGCATTTGCAAGCTATACTTCTTTCTGAGATCCTTGTCATGAAAGATGTAAACATCAACAATTTATACGAAGGAGTTAATATGCAGATACAAAGATTACAGTACAAAAAGGTTCTTCTTGTTCTTGATGATGTTGATCATGTAGATCAGTTAGATGTTTTAGCGAGGAAACGTGAATGGTTTGGTCATGGAAGTAGAGTTATCATAACAACTAAAGATAAGCACTTGCTTGTTGAACATGAGGTAGAAAAGATATACAGAATGACAACGTTAAATAAAGACGAAAGTTTGCAGCTCTTTAAGC
Source organism: Solanum stenotomum (assembly GCF_019186545.1). Lineage (NCBI taxonomy): Eukaryota > Viridiplantae > Streptophyta > Magnoliopsida > Solanales > Solanaceae > Solanum > Solanum stenotomum. The sequence continues at coordinate 71,801,360 of NC_064283.1, read as the reverse complement.
TATATGCCTTCAAGAAAAACCATCTTATGGATGAATTTAGGGATGTTTCAGCTCAAATTATAAGGCATTGTGGTGGACTCCCGTTGGCTTTGAAAGTCCTCGGAAGTTTCTTGTATGGAAGAGATTTGGATGAATGGACAAGTGAAGTAGAACGATTGGAACAAATCCCAGAAGACAGAATTGTGAAGAAACTTGAATTAAGTTTCAATCGGCTAAACAGAATTGAACAAAAAATATTACTAGATATTGTGTGTTTCTTTATAGGTAAGAAGAAACAATCAGTTACAAGAATATTAGAGAGTTTTAATTTTAGTCCTGTTATTGGCATAAAAGTTCTCATGGAGAAATCTCTGATTACGGTTTCACAAGGTCGGATTCTAGTGCATCAATTGATACAAGAAATGTGTTGGTATATTATCCGTCAAGAAGCTTCCGATGATCCAAGAAGATATAGTAGGTTGTGGCTACCTGATCATATTTCTCATGTACTTGCTGGAGATTTGGTAAGTATTTGCACAAATGATCATTTCTAATTAGTTAGCTTTTGAACATTTTTATAAATATATCCAATTTTTTGCGTATTAATTAATCAGGGCACTGAAAAGATTGAAGGCATGTCATTGAACTTGTCTTTTGCACAAGAAGTGAATGTCAGCAGCGCGGCATTCACACAAATGAGCAGACTAAGGTTTCTCAGTATCCAGAACAAAAATGTTCATCAGAGCCCTAATTTCCTTCCTGGTGAGTTGAGGTGGTTCAATTGGCACGCGTATCCATCAAGAAGTCTGCCTGTTAGTTTTCAGGGCGAAAAGTTAGTTGGTTTGAAGTTGAAAGATAGTGGAATCATACAACTTTGGCAAGGCTCCAAGGTTATCTATTATTCCTTTTTCTAACATTTCACATAACGATGGAATATTCGTCCAAACTAACTTATAATTGCATTATGACAGGTTCTAGGAAAACTGAAATACATCAACCTTAGTGAGTCACGGAAGCTAGTAAGGACCCCGGATTTTTCAGGCATCCCTAATCTTGAAAGGCTGGTTCTTGAAGGATGTGTAAATTTGGTAGAAATCAATTTTTCTGTTAGAGATCTCAGAAGACTAGTCTTGTTGAATCTGAAGAACTGTAGAAATTTAAAGACCTTACCGAAGATCATTCAATTGGAAAATCTTGAGGTTTTGATTCTATCAGGCTGCTTAAAACTCAAAAAGTTGTCGATAATAAAAGAAGAAATGAATCGTTTGTCACAAGTGTACTTGGAAGGAACTGGTTTGAGAGAACTACCCGAATCAATTGAGAACTTTTCAGGAGTAACTTTGATAAATCTAAGTAACTGCAAGTATCTTGAGAATCTTCCAAGCAGTATTTTTAGATTGAAGTGTCTAAGAACACTAGATCTGTCCGGCTGTTCAAGACTCGAAAAATTATCAGATGATTTGGGACTTCTAGTCGGTTTAGAGGAGCTCCATTGTGATGACACAGCCATCCGAACAATGCCTTCCTCTATCTCTCAGCTAAAGAACCTTAAGCACTTATCTCTCCGGGGATGTAAAAATGCTTTGGGTTTACAAGTATGGAGCTCACTCATTTTGTCGCGGCTATTTGGGAAAGGCCACAACTCTATGGGTCTGGTTTTTCCTAATTTATCAGGTCTTTGCTCATTGACAAAGCTGGACATAAGTGATTGCAATATTTCAGACGGAGGAATCCTATCTAATCTTGGGTTCTTGCCATCTTTGGAGGAAGTGAATCTCGGGAAGAATAACTTTGTTGATATTCCATCTGCAAGCATCAATGGTCTATCTCGACTTAAAGTTGTTGAATTGGTTGGTTGTAAGAGGCTCGAGATTTTTCCAGAGCTTCCTTCAAGTATAGAAGAGGTGTATGCCGATGAATGTACATCACTGAGGAGTATTGGCATTGATCAATTAAGCAAATATCCAATGTTGTCTCGAGTTTCACTTACTCAATGTCACCAACTTGTCAAAAATGAACCTGATGTTGCTATTATTGATTCATTGTGGAATCACATGCTCAAGGTAAGTAAATATAGTTCTTTATATATGTACACGTTCGTTAACTCAAGAATCTATAACATATTTTGCATGATATAGGGACTATCGATGGTGGATGACAAATTCAGTATATGTATCCCTGGATCTGAAGTTCCTGACTGGTTTATGTACAAGAACTTGGGTCCTTCATTATCAGTGAAGCTACCTAAAAATTGGTACACAAACAAATTCATGGGCTTTGCTCTTTGTGTTGTTTTTGACAGTTTTAAGCAACCTTCCTGTATGAGTCATGCTTACCTTAAAAAAATCCCGGGATTTCTGGTCATATTTAAGCTCGTAAGGCAGGATGGAAAGACTGGCCTGTTTTTTAAAAGTATTGGCTCAGTAGGAAGTGAGGAATGTCCTGATTCAGGGCACACTCTCCTGGCCTATATATCATTTGATGATTTTTGGTCAACGTACGAGAAATGTGTTTGCAATCCTAACGACTGGATTCAAATCGAGGTTTGTGAGACTGATGCAAATGTTGCAATCAAAGGTTGGGGAATGCATCTTCTGTACAAGAACGATATTATAAATGAGGAGTTGATGATACAAAATGCCACCTCTCAATCTGGAAAGATGGGCTTGTTTCATGTAATCTTTGATGGATCAATGTATACGAAAAGAAAACGACACGGACATATATCGTTTTCTAGGCTGCCACCAGATGATGAACCAGGATATGTCAATTCCTTTGGAGAAACAAGTAATGAAGATTTTGATGAAACATTATTTGGGAGAGGAATTACTGGGATTGTAGAAGCTCAACAAACAGTTACTATATCTATGCCTGAATGAACCTTTAATTGGATGATGAGAGCGTCAGCACATTTTTGAGTATGTGATTTATGTTTGAGTTATTGGGAGTGTCTTGTGATTGTTAAGCAGTTAAAATGGTAATTGACCTTTTTTTGGTGACATCTAACTGTCCATATTTTTATTTTTAGTATGTTGTTGCTTCCTAATATAATACTCTCTTCATTTCAATTTACATGACATTTTTGAGGAAAATATGTTTTTATCAATTTATGCATAATTTAATTATTTCTTGAATACTTTACACATGTTTGAATATCAAATAACTTACTCCAAGGGTGTGTTTGGTATGAAGGAAAACATTCCGATTTTCTTATGTTTGGTTGGGTTAAATGTTTTGGAAAATGTTTTCAAAATCAATTCATTTTCCTCAAATTTAAGGAAAATGACTTCCCGTCAAAACTTAAGGAAAACATTTTCCAAAACTCTCTTTCAACTTTCAATTTTAAAAAAAAATTGTTGAAAAAATCAATTTATTTGGTCCCTACCCTCAAACCAACCCCCCCAACCACCCCCCCAAAAAAAATAAAATTTAAAGTTTGTTTTTAAATTCAATATTTTTACCCCACCCTCACCCCTACCCCTACCCCCACCCCCTACCACCACCCCTCCCAAAAAAAATATTAAAAGTTGTTTTTAAAAGATATTTCTAATTTCAATTTTTTATTTTTTTACTCCCCCACCTCTTACCCTCGCACCCCCAGCACCCTATCCCACCCCCTTTGGAAAGGCTCCAAGGTTATATATTATTCCTTTTTCTAGCATTCACATAACGATCGAATATTCGTCCAAACTGACTTATTGCATTATGACAGGTTCTAGGAAAATTGAAATACATCAACCTTAGTGAGCTAGTAAGGACCCAGATTTTTCAGGTATCCCTAATCTTGAAAGGCTGGTTCTTGAAGGATGTGTAAATTTGGTGGTTACTATTCGAATAAGGTTATAAAATTATAACTCCAATTATTTTCCTATTTGAATAAGGTTAAGTTTTTCAAAATAAATTACAACTCCAATTAATAAGGTTAATTTTTTCAAATTTATTTTTACAATTACAATTAGTTTCCTACACAAATTAGGAAATATACTCTCTCTATATATATTTTCTTGCTTTAAAATATTTCTCCATCTTCTTCTTTATTTTTGTGTCTTTTTAAGTTGGAGTTCACACTATTTTCAACTTATAGGGATGAAATATACGGATGAAGATCTGATAAGGTGTTTAATGAAATTCATTCGTGGAATGCCTATCGAATACCATGATATTCCGTATATAGACTTATACGGTAACAAAGAGCCAGCTGAATTATTTCAAAATTCAGGTAATAATCATGCAAACTATTTCTTTACTCAGTTAAAGAGAAAAACGATCAAGGGTAAAAACTTCAACAGATCAATTGTTGGAGGTCGCAAATGGAAAGGACGAGACAATAGTAAAGAAATTTTGGACAAGGAAAGATCAAGGATTGGGTACAAGAAAACTTTTCGTTTTGATGAAGAAAGTAGCATTGAAGATAAAGAAAGCGTATACTGGATTGTGAAAGAATATTGTCTTGATAAAACTACAATGGATGTACTAAGAGAACGCGGCGAAATCAGACATGAAGACTATGTTGTGTGTTTCATTACAAAGAAAGTTAATTTAGGTAAAAATCATCAAGATATTCCTATAACAACCGAGAATATAGTTCCTGATTGTGTCTCAAATTCGTTGAGAGATCATGATGGATGGTTATATGCTGCAAAAATTTGGCAGCTACCATCATTGGATGAACCGTTTAAAGTCTTGACTGATGAAGAATTGGATTACTTTGATACGCCTGATGCTGAATATCCACACGCATATATATGAGAATAAGAAATTATTCTAGTGGTAATTAGTAGTACATTTATTTTAGTTACTTTAATTTGTAGAAATAAATTATCAAATATTTCTATTGTTATTTAATGAATTACATCTATTTTTTAACTAAATATTTTTTTTTTTGGTTTCGGTACCCACATTGGAGCCCGAGTAAATCTGAATTCGTGTCAGAAAGTAAAGCGTTCCATCTATATTCAAGGAGACTCGAACCCGAAATCTTTTGGTATACAGATTGATACCAATTTAGTTTTCTATTTTATTTTCCTTATTTGCAGTATATATGTACACGAAAAATTTGTTGGATCAGTTTGTTTTTTCCTTTTTTTATACGACTAATTCTCTTTTTTTTAATGCCTTTTTTGTTTAATTAAATTCATTGTTCAAGTCAAGTCTTCCAAAATTAGTAAACGTCCACCCCCAAAATTCCTAGTGCATTCAAATTAAATATTTTCTCCATCTCAAAATATTTATCAACACTTTTTCAAGTTTCGTGTTTCGATGATGAGAGCGTCAGCACATTTTTGAGTATGTGATTTATGTTTGAGTTATTGGGAGTGTGTTGTGATTGTTAAGCAGTTAAAAATTGGTAATTGAGTTTTTTTTGGTGACATCCGATTGTCCATATTTTGATTTTTAGTATATTGTTGCTTCCTAATATAGTACTCTCTTCGTTCCAATTTACGTGACATTCTCTTTTTTAGTTAGTCTAGAAAAAAAAACGCCTTTCTATAGTACTCTGAGGATCTATAGCCACACAAAAATTAAAAGACTTACAAAGTTACATAGAATGATAAGTTTTGTGCTCGTTTAATTATCTTCCCTGGAAACCAAGAAAATAGCTGTATACTATAACAAATGAACTCAAAAGAAGAAGTCTACAATAGAAGCTATTAGTAGAATCTTTATACTAAAGTCGTTTCGTTGTCATATCTGCAAAATTTGTACTATTATCCTTTCCGAACTTCAATCCATCTGGAGAATTGAAGCTCACACCACTCTTTGATGTCCTTCGCTATCAAAATATGGTTATTGCTTTCACAGTTTCACTTAAGTACAACTACTAGTAAGTTACCAAATAATAAACTACTACTATAGTAAGCTTGCAAGTTACCCATGTTTTTCACCACCAAAGCGTAAGGAACCATCAAACAACTTGAGAATTTTGGCGTGTTGCATACTGAAGAATAGGTTCTTTTACCTGTAGATAGAAAAGAAAAAGGGAACAGAAGAATAATTATAAATATTTCCCAAATACTACACTTCAGCTAGCCAGGATTCTTAACTAAGATTTTCTGGAAAGACTGATGGATGTCGTACCATGCTTGCTTTCCTACGACGTTTGTCCTGACTGGACCTGCTACAGACAATTGCGTACTCATCAGGTTGGTTTGGTTTTCCATTAACTCTTCCATTCTCCTTGCCAGGAATAAAACTCTCACGAGAAGCTACAGGCTGCACAAACATCATATATAACTATTTGTTACTTACTGCAGTCTGTTAGGTGATCAACTAATTAATTACTGCAGATTATTGAGGTAATCCACAAATGAACCAACCTCAGCTTTGCTTGATGGTGTGTTTTCATGCTCCTTTCTCTTGGAGACAGTCTGATCACTCATGACAGATCCATTCCGGTATGCATCAGCTTTTCCTCTAGTACGTGTGAGATCCGATCCAATAGAGTGGAGAGCACCACAAGTGGATAGATCTCTAAAGTTGTTGGCTAGTAGACATAAAGTAATATCAGATTTTTGTGGTCAATTAATGATAAGTATAGAAGTAACTTGACTAAACGTTATCAAAATTCAGATGGTTAGAACTTAGAATCATTACCTGATTCATGCATGTCGACATCCTGACCATGTATCGTAATTAAAGATGAGTTAAAATAGTAGAAGTGAAAGAAACTGCTAAACATATATTTAATTCAAGACTATTACCATACTGTCTTTTGCTAAGACCTTCTTAACTACAGCCAGCTTTTCTTCAGTTAGGTCAGACTGGATCACACGCTTCCCTGCAACGACAAAATCAGTCCATCATTGGGTAATTGGTACTATTAGTCTTTCTGCTCCATACAAAGCAGGAAATATGGTTTGCCAGATGCCAGAGGGTACCTAGTCTGCGGTAGCTCTTAGCCTCAACGAATCCATCTTGTGTCATTTTATCAATTAGCTTCTTCACCGCAGTTTGGTTGGCTTCCCCTTCTAGTTTACGTTGGAGCTTGGCAACAGTTACATAGTTCATTGGAAGAGCATGAAACAAAGCCTGAAACAAGAGACTGTCTTTGTTAACATGCAATCCAGGAAGTAACATCCAACTTCATGCAAATCAGTATTAGCGAACTGTTCACAAGATTCTTATTTGAGCAGTTGAAAAGGAGTTGTTATTCATACTCCTCCTAAAAGGGAAAATTGTTATTCATTCTTTCTACTTCACCGGATTCCTCTCCTTTGTTTAAGTTACAACATGACAATCCGAAACTTCAGTCTCCTCAATCAGTAGGACATTATTGGGATATGTACTCTTTCCAAAAACCTTAAGAGAGGACAGAGTATATTACTTCTCTGTATTTGCAAAAATGTTTTCTTCAAGCTCCCAGACTGACTGTACGACCTAAAACTTAAGAGCTGTATAATCACTTCATATATATTACTGAATGTGAAGGAGAAGTCACGAGCTAAAGCAGTAGAGTGAATCACAATCCCTGGTAGAGAACGAGGAAAAGTAGGTGGGCAAAATCTACAAGACATGTGTAATCCACATACAGTTAATAGATATGAACCAAATTAACTGAAGAGGATGGATGTATGACACATCCACTAGATACTTTTAAGCTCAATTCAAAGGATATTAATCAGGTTTCACCTTCATGTACATGTAATCTTCACCCTTGCCATGCTGAGATTGGTTGCCATTTTGATTTTGTTGGCCCTCTTTTTCTTCTTTCACAACATCAAACTCATAGTCGAATTTCTGCATTTGAGGAATATGATTGTAGGTGTTGGAGAAGGATATATTATGATTCAAGAGAGTAAAGAAGTAGACAATTAATGAATTAAGGAAAACAATAAGAAACCTTTTGCTTCTTAATGATGTAAGTGTCTGTGCCAGCACTTGACAGAATTCCTTCTTTAACAAGCTTTTCCAAAATATCTGGAATTGAAAAAGAAGATGAAGATACTTTGGACAGCTTAAAAAACAGAAAGAATACATTATCTGATTATTTTATTTGGCACAAAAACTTTGGGATTTGGCACTAGGGTATGACATCACTGTTCTCCTCTACAGAAATTCAGGTTGCGAACACCATCATTTGCTTAAAAATGTCATTTCACTACCTTCAACTAAGGCCTGCACAATCAGGATCCAATGTTAGGTGTAGGACTGGCTAGCAAATGATAGAGAAACTGACACTTGAAAGGAAAACCAGCAGACGTATCTTACCACTGAGATGTCTGGGAAATTTGAGAGAACATCTGTCATTTCAACTCTGTCGAGGTGGTATGTGCTGATCCATTCCTTAACCCGGTCAAATTGTTGTTCATCTTCTGCAGGATCTTGAGTATCATCTGAAAAACCAATAAACACATAGAGTTCTTGATAACCAGTTTCAGAAAGAAAGTTGATGGTATTTGCTGCAAATAGAAGTACCTTCATCAACCATATGACCTTTATCCTGAACATTTTGCTTTTCTGTGAAGATTAAAAAACTTGTCTTTATAAATTTGTGATTTTAAAATATCATTGACAGAACGAATGCATGTTTAAAACGGGTCGAATAGAGGAATGTGCCTTACCAACTGGTGCAACTATATATTGGTCTTCATCAGAGTCACTGAACTGAAATTGATGGATATTTGACAAAGTCAGTGCATGAACATACTTCAAAGGATAGCAAATAAGTCGAGCTTTATAAAAATAGTTGAGGCAAGGAGAACCAATATTCCACCTCGCTATCAGATGCACTGTCATCTCTCTCGGCAGAATCAGCTCCCAAGCTCATAACATCATCTTGATTGCCATCATTCTCATCCTCACAAGGATCAAGCACGCTCTTAACCTGTGGAAGAAAAGATATCAATGCGAACTGATTGACTACTGAAAAGGAAACTAGTTCATATTCATTTTCCTGTGATCTGTCCCACACCTTCAGAGCTAACACGAAATGCTTGCTGTTGACATTTCCGACCTCCAATTTCAGAGGATTTTTCATCCATGGATTAAGAGCCTCCTCGTCAGTGCAGCCTTTAAAGAAAGGAGGCTCATAATCAGCAGGCTGCACAACCAGAAATTCTGTTACAAAAGTGTTATTTGACCAAAATATGACAAGCTGAGTGATGTTTGAAGCAAAATGACATTTAAAAGATGAACTGGAAATAAGTAAGACTGGAAAATTCTATGAAATGTATTTGATATGACTAAGCAGTGTTTCAGTGCATAAGTATCCCGAGAACCATTTATTGACACGACTACAGGAATCAATTTGGGGCTCAAACTCAAAAATTAAAGTAAGCTACAAAATTACAGAAATGAGATGACTTCTAATAAGGAGAAATCTTATTTCCTGAATGTCAAAAAGGGATGATGATAATTGCAGTATCTTAAAGACTGTGCTTATAGATGCAAATCACATGTCTACAATATATGAAAGTTTAACATTCCCCCGAAACTCAAACATCGAGAGGCAAGCTAAAAGAGGAAAGGGGAAAGAAAATAACAGAAACAAACAAAATTGAGAAAAGGGCATACCGTGACATCATCATGATAAAGAAGCTTCATCAGTATAGTTCGCTGAGAAAAACCAAGAGAATCAAACCTTAGCAACAAGATGATAGTTAACAATTGTCAAACGTCAATGAATAACGAATCCATGCTTTTTAGGAGCAATAGAAACCTTTACCTCTTCTGGCATCTTATCGAGAGTTCTCATCAACTGAATCAATGTACGAACCATTTTACAAGCAGAACTCCTGAAACATACTTTCCTCTCAACACAAAAGGTTCTTGTAATCCAAAAAACAACCAGCATAAGACTGCTAAATTTAAAATAATAATTATACAAATAGTTACCTCATTTGATTGGGTGTTATTTCAGTGGTTGAGTTACACCTGAATGTTCCCCCTTTCTTCATTCCAATACGATTGACATTCATTGACACTTCTTCAGAGTCTGAACTTGAATAACTGAAAGAAACTGCAAGTAGACAGCTAAGTGTATAAGCTTTTTGTCACAAGCCAGACTACTGAAAGTATCAGCACTTCTTTTAGCAATTTCTTTGTCACAGCCTCAGGCAACAGCTATGTCCTAGATAGTACTCTAGTCAGTCTCAGATGTGATTAGCCGGTGTAAATATGATACTACAATCTAATTAAAGTCATCACTTGACCAAATTTTCTTGGCTCTTCTTACATGCATATTCCTCAATCATTGGTCCATCAATTGCTTCACACACACAGAACAGAAGCGTTTTCAGATATTTCTTCTGTAATGCATCATAAACACCTAGGAACAGAGAAGAGAGTGGGGGTAAGAAATGACAAGCAAGAAAATAAACTGTAAGGCTCAGATTGCAAACTAGCAAAAGATCAGCATACCTTTTTCCATCCAATCAATAAGTCTACGTGACTCTGCATCCATTGGCATTAGCTTCTTGATCTTCATCTCTGCTTGTGATATAAGTATCTAGTAAATTAATTTGCAAAAATGAAATAGACAGATACTAATAAATAAATAAAAAAAGACTGTAGATAAAGGTTACCTAAGGCTGGAACAGATTTATCACTGAAATACTTCTCAGGAAAGAGGCCTCTGATGTAACTAATGTTGAATATAGCAATACGCAGAAGGTTCCTTGTCTGTTTTAGAAAACCATGGAGAAAAAATGAATCCATATAATTAGCATGTAGTACTTAATAACTGCATAAACAAGTTTCTATTTCCTGACCAATAAATTAGCTTTAGCAGATCTACTTATGAGGCAATCTGCAATAAATTTACTAGAGAAGCCACTCAGTGACAGTAGAATATCTAGCTGTTCATTTGATTGTAAGTATAAAGCATGCGGAATTTTCAGCCACTGGAATACTTCAGCATCCTAAATTACAAAATAAACTTGACTCTAGATGATAGATAGCATCCAAAGCAGATATCTGAGAAGCACCCAATTCCAGGAGACGATGCAAATTGAAAAACCAGATGAACTTAAACAAGTACTATTTATTAGCTTCTTCGATCACTTTCATTATCTAGAACATGTCTTACACATCTCATTTTTTAATACATACAAACATATTCAATCAACGATATTCTACCATAACCAAAAGCAAAAAAAACAAATCAACGATCTAGAGAATTAATCAAGCAAGGTGAGTCAATCGGAAGTACATCTACAAACAGAGATTACACATTTATACTTCCTTCACACATCAATAATTGATTGAATTTAAATAAACCTCAACATATAAGAGTTTACAAGAGCCAGAAAACTCTGAAGAACGAACTCAAAATACACACACAAAACTACTCAAATCACAACTGAGTAAAAAAAAATCATTGATTTGCCTCCAGATTTGACTCACATGTAGTCAATAATCATAAAAATCGAAGTATCTAAAACATCAGAAAGTGATGGAGAGACTATACAACTCTCAAACACTTCAACATAATATGTTTCATACAAGCACTTTGAGCTATCAACATTCACAAACTCGTCAAAAACGTAAAAACTGAAGGACGCTAAATTGAACAGAGCAAAAAATACAACTACAGTAACGTAATCAATAAGCAAATATGAGAACAATTGTTTACCAGAAGGAGTGAATCCTGCTCAGTAATCTCCGATTCCTTCAATTTCTGTGCCACAACCTGAAAAAAAAAAGAGATTCAACGTGAGAGTTGAGCAATAGGTGAAGTATAACAAGTTATTCAACGAATTGGAAGAGCGAGTTGAGATGGAAAAAGCTTTTGTTCACCATTGTTGACAGAGAGAAACGAGACTCGAACGATTTGGAGAAATTTGAAGAGAAGAATGCTTTTCAGAAAGCTTTTGCTCAGCAAATAGATGGCGGGAGTACAGTGAGAGTGGGTTTATATAGGCATGAAGAGTAACCACGGTTACACAAGGAATTAACTATGGTTAACTGATCAATGCGGAATGCGTGATCTAGTGGCTTGCTAAGTAATTTTGGGGAACGGTAGGGGTTTTCAGTTAGTAAGATGTGTTGCTAATGTAAACCAATTTGTTTATTTGTTTAAGTTCTAATTTATACTCTTCCATGAGCGAATTGTTAATTTTTATTTAATTTAGATTATTTTTGGGCCGAAAAATTATATATTAAATTGAGGTAGTGAGTGAGAGCGAAATAATGAAGGCTGTCATGAATGAAATGAATAAATTATCAACGTTTAATTAACGGTATGAAGTTTTAGAATGTCAAATCAAACTTTAGCTAAATCAATTAGAAGTTTAAAATTGTAAGTCAAAACTTCAAACAAAATATATGATGTTTCATATATAAACGTATAAAGTACGTTTGCATTAATAATATGTCAAACTTCAAACCCGTATATATTTGAAATTTATAACTTCATACGTAAAAATATTCAAAGACAATCTTATGAATTTATAATTCATTTTAAAATAACTAAACTTATAAAAAAAATTGTGTCACTTAAATAGCGATCAGCAGTCCTCAAATCGTCTTGTGTATGTCCTTGTCCCTATAATTGACTTAAAAGGCCCAATATAGTCATCAAGATAAGAGAATATATCCTTAAAAATTCTCTTTTCAATTTCTACCAAAACAAAACATAAAATAAAATTGAACGACGACAACGACAATAACAACATACACAATGAAATTTCATAAATAAAGTTTGAGGAGGGTATAATGTACATAGACTTTACCACTAACTCGTGAAGATGGAGAGGTTGTTTTCGAAAGACTCTCGGCTTAAATGCAACTATTCCAGATATAAAAAAAATATCGCACATCACAAGAAAATAATGTAAATACTATCAGAAAGGAACTAAGGAGTAACAACAACAATATAATAGTGCAATAATCGAAACACAATAAACAACCTGATAGAATAGATTATTGAAAATAATAATAAATATTGATCGATAGATATCATAACAAAAATAATTTCGACTGGGTGCTTAAAAAAACAAATTTTGCAAAAGCTATTTTTGAAAAACTAAAAATAAACCTGTCTCTAAAGGTTTTAATGACTTTATGTTGAAAACCTTTTAAAAAAAGATTTGAAAAGGAACATTTCGACACTTCTCTTTTAAAATTAAAAAAACGCACATAAAACTATATTTTTTTGTTTCCCACCTATTGTCCGGAGCCCACATTGGAGCTTCGATTAAATTCGGATCGCGCACTGCAGAGCCCATTTGGTGATGGCGCTCCCAACAAAATTTTCTCCATATCCAAGGTAAAACTATACTTACTAGTTGCTATCCATTTTGATGTTCAAGTACTTTATCATTTTATATTTTAATTTGGTAGAAAAAAAATAAAAATATATGTATAGTTCTCGTATTGCGTTACTCTTTTAAAAAGGCTAAATGGTGCACTAAATTAATACTATTAAATTATTTTTTTAAAAAAAAAAAAACATTATAACTAACCCTTATAACAGTAAAAAAAAATTACACTCGTAATATATATATTTTTTAAAATGTATAAAGCTTGATTAATGATTATAAATACATATCTACACTTCATTTCACACTTTTCAGAGACCTATAAACCAACAAACTTCTCAATCACTCGACTATATATATTTTTTTAAAATGATCAATTAAGTTTCAAGTTTATTAGTTAAAAAAATTGTATTCGACTCTCCGTCGTTATATTTTTTTTCAACGTTTCTTCAAGTACATATTTAAAATAAATGTCATTTGTCCTGTTTATTAATTCTTTTAAATAAATGTCATTTGTCCTGTTTATTAATTCTTAAAGATCTAGATTATATGAACTTTAACAAGTATATTGACCAATGACCACAATTAGATGGATAAGTTTTGAAATACATCAACAATCTTTTAAATTCACACACTTAAATGCATGATAAAATATTTATATTTGACACTCGTTTGATTGATTTTTTTTTAAAAATAAAATAAAATAACGTGAGTTGTAAAACGCTTATTGAAAATTGCTTTCCTTATCTTCATAACATGACAATTCTTAAATGTTGCAACGATTCTAACTTGAAAAAATTCTAGGTTGTTCGAATTCTTCATTTTTGGTGTTACATTTGTGTCGATTTGATATTATTTTCAATATTGCATCAGTATCGACACAGCGTGGATGTCGATGAAGAGTTCAATTTTGAATTCTTTATCAAAATTGACGGAGAAATTCGGAACGGACTCAATGATTTCTTTCATTAAAACAATACCTAAGCTTTGGAAAAAAATAAAGTAGCTTGTATATAGAAATTTTTATGTCATTCTTTTTTCTTTTACACCCTTCCGAAATCCTCCTCTTAATCAATATCTTCTCCTCAAATTTTCCACGATTTATGTTATATAACTCTCTTTTTAAAAAAAAAAATGAATTATTTCTAGCCAAATCCCCACACTCGTATCCATATCCTCCAATCTTCACTTTCAAATTATAAAAGATCCAACATCTAAATCCGCACTCGTATCAGACACTCGCTCCGAGTCTAAACAACTTAAAGAAAACACATTCACTCATAATTTCCCAACATTCCAATAAAGCATTTCCATATCTCCCAAGGTTGATGATATTTTGAATCTAAACTCAAAAATCCCACTAATCACCAAACCTTTGCAAATCTCTATGAGACTGACCTTTAAGGTATTAGTTTTTACAATTTGGGCAGTGTGACCTAAACTGACACCTCCAGAGAGATAGTAGCAGCAGATTCAAGAATTAACTCACAGAAAAACAAACAGAATGTGTGACAACTTGAACATGTTTTTTGGTATAACCATCTTGTATCTCATACACACTAGCCTGACTAATCTGAATTCACGTCATGAGAAGAGCATTCTACGAGAAATTCATTCATTCCTCAAACCCGAGATATTTCTAGCTAAAACGACATAAGAAATGCAGAGAGCTGCATTTCAGAAAACAGCAGCCTACTAGTGATGTACTGTGTACTTACAACCTCTACGATAAGCAAGTGAATAGTGCCACTATTCAGTTGCAAATCAGATGAGCAAGGCATACACAGATACAAACATGGCTGCAACATATACTAGCAGTTTAACAGAGTAAATAAATCACTTGAAAACACAAAAATTGAATCTCAAAGTGTGCAAAATTGCACACAAACTATATATTAAAAAAAACTTATTCCAATGAACATAAACAGAGAAAGATTAACAAATCTTTCATTAAAACAGAATTAACATCCTCACAGAGCAACTAATTAAACTTTCTCCCTATTTTACACCCCCTTTCAGTTTACCTGAACAAAATCAATGGTATCACATCAAATTTCCAACTACACTACTCGATAATCAGTCGTCAAATGTATCGCCTTTTTCATCAGAAAATCGCGCTACCACCTTCCCATCTGCAGAAATTATAAACAAATCATGATTATTCTCAAATGTGAAACCATTAAATTAGCTTACAAAGTTCATTGATGAATGTTTGTTTACCTTAACAATCTATTGATCATCAGGCACTTTGTACATATCAGCTGTTATTTCTGTCAACCATAAACCTGGAAATATCATCTGCAAAATGGATCAATGGAACAGTAAAATGATCAAAATCTAAAATTAGCAACAAAAAATTGATCTTTAATTAATTCTGGTTAGCATTAATCAAGAGATTACGAGAAAGAAAAGAAGAAGTATAACTTACATCTAAATTCTTTTGAACCAATTTTGGTCGTTTCTTGGGACGACGAAGGGGTCTATGTCCGACCATCGCCATGAAATCTTCATCGATTTCTCGTCGGGAAAGAGGAACGGAAAACTTGACCCTTTGTCTCT
The DNA here is from genome assembly GCF_019186545.1 of Solanum stenotomum. Lineage (NCBI taxonomy): Eukaryota > Viridiplantae > Streptophyta > Magnoliopsida > Solanales > Solanaceae > Solanum > Solanum stenotomum. The sequence goes on along the minus strand of NC_064283.1, from coordinate 71,785,623 downwards.
TCTCGCCGACTGAAGCAGCTCCGGCAGCTGGAGCATTTGTTCTGTTAGTATCAATCTTTAACCCACCTTTCGATCCACCACCATTTCCTCCGGCAACAGCACCGGCGCCGGAGACGAATCCATTAGGCTCCTTACAAGCCGCTCGGCGAGTCCTCAAGTTCCATGGACGAGACAAGTCAGCAGCAGCAGCATCAGATACAGCTCCCGTCATAGTTGTCGCCGGCGCCGGCGACGGAAACTTCTTGGGTTGTTCATCCATACCTTCTTTGAAGATTGTTTCTTTCATCTTATCAGCTTCTGTTAAGAGATCAAACATCAGCTTCTCTCTCACAGCTCCGATTCCCTCACCATCGTCCTCTTTTCCCGGCGACCTGAATTTCCGGGTAAACCGATCGTTTGATCCACGCCGGTTCACCATTTCCGTCTCCGTCTCCATCCTGCGTCCGATCGACTCAGACCCATTTGACCTCCGATGAACAGAAGAGATTTCTCCATTGGATTCCACCTTCGCACACCTCAAATGCCTCTGGTTCCCCCACTTCAACCCATAAGGTAAGGTGAAATTGTGCAGAGGTTTCGATCTTTCTGGTCCCATAGTCATCAAACACTCAATCCAAATGTCTAAACTTATTCCAATTACACACACCCACAAGCCCAAAATCCCAAAATTTCTACCCTCGCTAACCAAACACAGACCAGAAAATGACTCAAAGTTCCTTCCTTTTTCACTTTAATTTCAAGATTTTGTGAAGAAAAACTTGAGAGAAGAAGAACTGAAAAAGGGGTTTCATAGAATTGTTAATCTTTCAATGCTTTTTGCCATTTTTCTTTACATTTATGTTGGATTAGTTTACGTATAGAGTATATATATATATGAGGTAGCCAGAGAGAGAAGGGGTGGTTTTAACGTTTGGGTTCAGAACAGAGTTGGTGCTACAGTGCACGGTGGATTGAGGGTTCCTCAAAATATATTTCGTTTTTATCTAATAATATCTTATTTCTCACCAAATTATTATTTTTTAAATATTTTTTTTTATGAATTGTTGTGAATTTTTGTGACTAGTATAGTTTATTATTATGTAAAAAATAAAATATTTAAAATAAAATGTTTGTGTATCATGAGGTTCATTTCTGAAATCTATTTTTCGGGTTCAAATTCGTGGTCTCTAACGGTCACATGCTTAAATTTGAGGAAATATATTTTCTATTAAAATTTAGGTAATATACACTAACGGTCACATATTTGAATTTGACGGTAAAGAGCTCGATTGTTATACCAAGTTATTTCTCTTTTTTGACGGAGTTATATAAGAGGGCATATATGTAATTTCAATTAAGTAGATGTATTGATTAATTGATTTACCTTGTTACTAGACTCTATTTATAATGATCCGATTCATTCAGAAAACATATTGACCGTAGAATTTAGGTAATGCACTAACAGTCACATATTTGAATTTTTCTTTTCGTAAGCAGTGAAGATTTATCATAATAGCCAAACAATTATACCCAACGAGCACTCCAGATATTTAAGTCATTTCATGTGCTCTAATTCTATAGCCTCGAACAAAACAAAATCACTAGTTACAAAACTACTGAATCAAGTATCTACATCTACTTACTTTCTTAGATTATTTTAAATAATCTACTTTTTCAATAATTTTCTTCTTAATCTATGTAAAGACATCTTTGTATATGTAATTGTCTCTCAACTACTTTCAATTTCTCGCTTTGTATGTGTGGTATATCCTAACACTCGATATTGTAGCTGTCAATTCTTTCTTGAACTATTTTAAGTGTCTATCGTTGATCCATCTTAAACATTGGGCGCCTCATTCTAGTGTATCCTCTGATGCTGATTCAGATTCTCAATTTGTCCTTCAGACTGGTTACCGAACTACATTCGAAAAATAGGTGTAGCGAAGATTCAACTTTATTGTCCTCACACAAGCAACAAATGTCATCATATGTTTGTATATGAAGTTTGATCATCCTCTTTTAAATTAACAATTTTTTTATTTATTGGTGAGCCAGACAATAAATCTATCTCTAGGCAACATGACAAAATTTTACATTAACCTAGCTTCATGTACCCTTTACAATTTTTTTAATAGATCGTTATAACTTACACTCTTAAATAAGTCTTATAGTCAAACAAACAATACGAGCCATTTCATCTTTCTCATGTATAGCTAGTGTATCACGTGGGTATATGCATCCATATATCTTGATTGCTTTTCATATACAACTTTTGTTGTGTACAATTTTTTCGTATACAAATCGTGTATACACATAATTCATAGACTCTTTCAATTTCTCACTTTTTAGTGAAATGATTTAGGACCTCCATCAATAGACTTTATATCTCTTTTGCAAGACAACATCAAGTCCTCTGCAAACACAAAGTCATCGTTCAACTTTGTATTCTTACGCTTTGGATGAAACTTAATATATATATATATATATTCGGATTATTGGTCAAAAATTTACCGATAGGATTTAGGTTATATGCAGCTATGCACTAACAATCACATATTTAAAATTGAGGATAAAAAGCTCGCTTGTTATACAATGTCGGCTCAAGCTAATTAGTGACTTAATAAAAAATAAGTCAGAGGCCTAACTTTTAATTATTTTTTTATTTATGATATTCAAAGTTATTTCTTTCTTTTTAATACAAAAACTCATTTCTTCCAAAATATTTTTTAATATTGTGGTCTTAAACATATCATGTGGAAGTTAAATTTAAAAATTGATCCAAAAAAATAAATATTTTTTAATGTTTCGAAACAAACTAAAAAAGATGAATAAATTAAAAAAATATAGTACATTCTTTTTTTATTTAAAAAAACTTATAATAATTTTATTATTACTAAAAAATTGAGTCCTTCAAATTTTGGGACTTAAAGCGTATGCCTATTTTTTAAAGGCATTAAATCACCCCGATTGTTATACAAAGTCGCTTCTCTTTTTAAGAAAATTATAAGATGACATGGATGTGATTTCGATGAAATAAGTGATAATAATTTATTTATTCATATTGTTATTAGATCAACTCATGAATATATACCCGGCCAATCATTCAGAAAAAAATATTATCTTTAAAAACTAGGTAATATGCACCAACAATTTCATATTTGAATTTGAAGCTCAAAAGCTCGCATGTTATACGTCCAATACTTAAAATTTAACGAAATTTAATAGACTATAGTAAATAAAAAAATTTAATTCGTTTATTACCAGATTACACTTGGTATAAAGTTTATAATTGTAGGGACTTAATCTAAAATTACACCAACCTCAAGGTATGTGTATTACTGGATCTTAGAATAGATCAATGACTAATGAGTAATATTGATATTTTCAAAGATAGTAATCTTTTTGTATCTTTCTTATTTTTAAAACTAATTCCATTGCCTATTTTACCCTTAAATGCATCATTTATTGGGGTTCATTTAATATATAAAGGATGTATTCTATTAGAGTTGTCAATATAAATTGACCTACTTCATTCGAGCTAACTCATACATATTTTTAAAATTTGATTAGAACCGTCAATATATCCAATGTGCGTAGACAATATTGACAGCTACATTATATTTAAATGTTTTTGGGATAATAATTTTTTATTTAATTACTTATTGAACATTAAAAGATAATTTCAATTATTTTAAAAAAAAAATGTTTTTCCTTCCCGAACACACCCAAAATTCATTACATATAAAGAGTAGAGAAATGAAAAAAATGAAAGAAAACCATGCGGATCTCTTTTTTTAGGAAGATATTTTTCTTCGAAACCCAAAATTTATTATATTTATTTATAAATAGAGGCGATTAAAAAACTCACTTGTCTAAACAGATAATTTATCTATATTTGTTGGTTATATCAAAATTTTATTTTAATTAATTAAGTTTAGTGCCTGCTCAAATATGTATATTTATATAAAATGAAACTGATGGAGTAATAAGAGAATCATTCATATGAAAACAAGGGAGTCGAGAATTGATGTTGAACATGTTACAACGAGTTATCTAAAAGAAATTGCAAGACACTATGCTCGGATGGTAAGCACCCAACTACTAGCGAAGGATTTTAAATTATTATTTTTTTATCAATAGTTGATATTTGTATTGAAGTTTGTGCACCATAGGACCCATATGAACGAAAATGTTCTCTATCAAAAATTCTTCATACCCACATCTTGAACGCGAGTCCTTTGAATATGACATGCTCTAACACCGTGTCGGGCTAAAATTTTCAGCAAGGATCCAAAATATAAAAGTAAATACATAGAGAAGTCAGATAACATTCAATATCTATTACTTTTAACTATATATATAAATAATGTAATTTTCTATGAAAAGAGTCATATGAACTCCTCGATCCTATTTGGCTCAGCTCCGCTACTTCCCATAGGAGAAATATTGGCAAACAGAAAGAACACTACACAGTACACACTGCACTTAGAAAGACAATGCCCAGAGAAAATTTTGTCTTTGTTATCAAGAAAAGAAGAAAGCAAAAGCAGCCAACTTACTTGACAAATATAAAATAAAAATAAAAAATCAAAATGTAACTTTGAACAATTAATTCAGTGCAATCCAATAATATCAACAACTACGGTATAAACTTAAACCAATGAACATAAACACAAACAATTAGAATAAATAACAAAATTGCATTTTTTTTACACCCTTTTCTGTTATACAAGAAATTCAATAATTTCATCAAATTTCCAAACTATAGTTGTTCCATCATAATAAAATTTACCATTGATATCACAAAAAAATGATCTTTTCTTCAAATCTACTGATCTTCAGGCACTTTGTATAAGTCAGCTGTAATTTCCGTCAACCATAACCCCGGAAATAGCGTCTGCAAAAGTACGATCAATCAAATAACATATTCACTATAATTTCTAAGGTGAATTACTGTACATTCATACATTTAATTCAAAATTAGTTGTGATCGACTATACGAATTTAAGAGATTTATCATAAATCAAAACTTACGTCCAAATTTTTTTGAACAAATTTAGCTCGTTTTCTGGGTCTACGAGGGGGTCTATGTCCGATCATCGCCATGAAATCTTCTTCGATCTCTTTTCGTGAAAGGGGAACGGAATATTTCACCCTCTGTCTCTTCTCGCCGCTACAAGAAGCTCCGGCGGTCACTCCACCGGAAAATTCACTTCGAAATCTTGAAGATTTGTTATTCTCCGTCTTTAATGGCGGCAAACCGTTCATTTCCTTCGATCCACCACTTCCACCAGCTCCGGCGCCGGCGAGGACCCCGTTCGGCTCGTTACAAGCCGCACGCCGAGTCCTCAAGCTCCATGGTCTGGATAAGTCTCCGACGGCGGCTGCATCAGATACATCTACCTTCACATTCATCGTCGTCGCCGGCGCCGGTGCCGGAGAATCTAATCCTTCCCGTAAAATCGCGTCTTTCATCTTATCAGCTTCCGTTTGAAGATCAATCATCAGTTTCTCTCTCACAGCTTCAATTCCCTCACCACTATCTCCGTTCACCGATCTGAATTTCGTTCGGTGCCGTTCCACCACCCCTGTTTCCCTCCTCCGTCCGATCAATTCCGACCTTGACATTTCTTCATCGGAATCTTCCTTAACGCACCTTAAGAACTTCTGATTACCCCACTTCAACCCACATGGTAAAGAAAAATTATGTAAAGGTTTCGATCTTTCAGGTCCCATCGCCATATAAACACTTCCAAATCTTCAATATCAGTTTAAAACCATCAAAATCACAACACCCACAAGCTAAAAATCAAATCTTTGTTTCTTTTCCTTATAATTCTGTACTCTGCTCAATATTAAAGCAAATGGGGTTCATATTCTTCGAAAAAAAAATTCAAGATTTGAACTTTTTTCTTCTTTGTGTGTTGTGTGTAGCTGAGTTTACGTGAAATCGCCGGGAATGTAAATATATATATCGGCCAAACGGGAGAGAGGTAGAGAGAGAAGAGGCGATTTTAACGTTCAGGTTCTGAAAAATTGTAGGTGCTAAAGTGCACGGTGGAGTGACGTCTTCAATTTATATTTCGAGGGTTACCCATATTACGACGTCGTTTTTGTCCTTTTTTTTTTTTTTTAATTCTAGTAAAATTATTAGTTTTACCTTCGAACTATTGACAGCCTTAAAAACATTTATTGACAAACTGAACTTAAATACACCCCGATTACCAGGGATGACAATGACGCAGTGTGGGACGGATTGAGCTTAACCTGCAATTTTTTTAATTCACCCCACCCCGCATTGACTCGCCCCCCATAATTTGTTTTATATATTTTTTTTCTAGCTAAGTTTGATACTAAAAATAAAATTCATTAAAAAAAAGTTTATTTTTTCATTAAGTTGTATTAATTGAATAGATAGTGACTTGAAATTTATTTTTTAGAGGTCAATTGAAAAACATATAAGAAATTATATTATTTTGGGAAAAGACACAAGTACCCCCCTAGGCTATAATCGAAATCCCCGAGACACACCTTAACTAAACTAAGGTCCTATTACCCCTTAACTTATTTTTTTTGTAATTTGTACACCTTTTGTCTTACGTGGAACACTTCGTGACTCCACGCAATTGAGGCGCGAGGGAGATATTTGGATGCCACGTAAGCCAAAAAGGTGCACAAAATTACAAAAAAAAATGGGTTTAGAGGGGTAATAGAACCTTAGTTTAGTTAAAATGTGTCTTTGAGATTTCGGTCATAGTTTGGGGGGTACTTATACCTTTTCCCTATTATTTTTTATTGAACCATTTTCATTTATTATCTTGCTATCACCCTTATAACATGTAAAAAATTAAAATTAAGTTTGAACTCACATAAAATCGCATATATCCGCAACCCGCCCCCGCCCTACATTAATATTTTAAAAAACTCACTTAAACCCATCACGCATCCCTCCCACCCCGCACAATCTTAAACCCGCCTCGCCCCACCCCTCCCATTGTCATCCTACCGATTACTAAATTCTTGCTAAGTTTAGGAGTGTTTTCAACACTTTCTCTCGGCTTTTTATTAAGAGTCTTATACTCCTATAAGAGTTTGAGATCACTTGTTGGAACATCTGGCAAATCAAGGGTCGATTATGTTTTGTTATTATAGTAGATGAATATTTTTAAGACTATCACTAGCTAGTTCAAAAACGAAACAAATAATTTGCGTCAAATTTAAATCCTTTTATTTTTTTGGGCAAATATGTAATCTTTTTTTTTGCCAAATTGTAATCCCACTAGGCTATACGCGCAATTTTTATTTTTATTTTTGTTTTCTGAAATTTGTATTTTCAATCCACAAATCATTACAAGAAATTCATATTGATCCTAGAAATATAGAGAAAATGATTCTTTAATATATGGAAGTTGGGATTTCTCAATTATATCGTAGTAGCCTTACATATATAATTATTGAGAAGAAAGTCTAAGCAATTCCCTTCGACTAATCAATCATTTCAAAAAGATATTTCAATTAAGATAAGTAGAATAGTCAAAGTTCAAATGTCTAAATAATTATATTTTTGAACTAATATCATTTTATTTATTTGCTAGTAGTATGAATTTATATGTTACTGTATAATTCAATTGGATACTCAATATTTCAAACTTTTTAAAGAATGTATAACAAACATTATAATATCGAAACTATAAAATCAAAAATATCGATTTCAATATAATATTCAATATCTATCGTACTATATCCATCCTTAATATTTGATAGATGAATGCATACCAAATACCAAAGGAAGGAGTCACCGGTGTAAATTACTCAAATTAATATATGCTGTATTAATCCATACTATTTGGATTGAAAGAAGGCTATATTAAAGTTTTGCCTAGTGTAAATATTAGTTATGGAGATTTTGTAATATATATTAGTTTAGTCAGTTTTGTCGTTTGTAGTTTATTTAAGAGATAAATGAGTGTGACTGAGAAGATAGTGTTGATCTGATCACTTTAGTGATAAATTAAAAGTTACTTAATTATCAAAAAATAATAATTAAGGGATAAAAAAAATTAATATTATTGTAACATACGTTAAAATAGAAAATAGTCGTGTACGACATGAAAGAGGATTTATCATTTTCTAAATTAAATTACTTAAAATTGAAATAAGCAATTGTATTTATATAATCGATCAAATCACATGGCAATTTAAAATATGCGATTAGTGAATACAAATTTAAAATAAATATGAGAGCAAATTGGGTCTCTAAGATCCAACATATTTCATAAAATGAACACCATAAGATAGAGGTAGTTCTTCGGGATGACTCAATTGGTTTGGAGGGTGATTATCTACATGGATGACCCGGGATCCATCCCTCCTCAATGCCTTCTGAGTCGAGCATGTTGCATAAGGCTTGCCTAGTGCGGTTTAAGATATTAAAATATTTATAGTTAGTTTTATATCACTAAAATTGCTTAATTTTTAATATCAATATTTATATAGTAGATGCTCAAAATCTATTTTGATTATCGGGTCGGATTATTTTGATATGAATCTTTTGGTTTTGTATTATTTAGTGTTGGTTCAGGGCTATACATGACAAAAAAAAATCAGCTTAGTTTTTCAAGTAAAATTATTAGTAAAATCATTGTAAGTTAGTTTTGTATCAATAAAGTCACTCAAATTTTAAATTAATAGTTTATATAGTATAGATGATCAAGATCGATTTTGATAAGAATCTTCTGATATTATATCATTTAGATGTTGGTTCAAGACTAAACATGATAACAATAAGGATTGTGGTGGAGTGGTAAGTACTCATTTATCCTTAACCAGAAATTCGGGTTCAAGTAATCCCCCTGAGTACGAAGTCACCTTTGTTAGAGAATGCTACATTACTCTCCATTATATAATTTTAACTTATGTTTTGTTTGAAACTGTTAAAAAAAAATTGTTAATTGTCTAACCCTTAAAGCTTTTGGATGACTTTTCTATCTCATTTTAATTATAACTAAACTGCCTCAATTTATTTCCTTAGCTTATATTCTTTTTACCTTATGTTTGAATAACTCAAATAAAGTACTACACGTTTCAAAAATTGAATTGAATTAGATATAAATGTGGAAAGTTTTTTACGAAATGAAGTGTAATTTAATTAGTTTATATGTCCAACCACATGTACTCCATACGTTATGAAAAACAAGTCATATATAGGTAAATAAATATCTACTTATCAATATATCTCGATCTGAAATTAATTGGAGTCTAGGGAACCGTGCCCTTTCCTCTCCCCAACAACATATATCTCGTACCTTTGAATCACTATATAACAATTAAAAGAATAACAAAAAGTCATTTGGTAGTTTTTCAAGCTAAAAATGTCACGATATAGAAAATGTGATTCTTTAAAAAGCCAAGATCTCATAAAAACTTGCTAAGTTGATCTTATAGCTGAGGAATTTGACGCTGATTTTCAAAGCAAGTTATTAACAATTATAAATATTACTCTTCATTTCAATTTATCAGACATACTTTCTTTGTTGATTTATTTAAAAAGAATATCATATTTTTGCAGTGAAAAATAATTTACTCTTCACAAAATCCTGAAGAACATAAAGAATTTTTTTCTTTTTAGATATCAATGGTAGAATTGTAATTTAATATATATTTTTAAAAAAATTAATGACTCGAGTTACGATCTTATAGTGCATGAGATAGACATATTTAGAAACAATATTGATCAAACACAAAAGTAGTGTGCATTAATATAATAAAATAAAATATACTCAATTACAAATTAAATGGCAAACACAAAAGTAATGTGCATATATTATAAAATACATTTGGTAAAACGTTTGGTGTATAAAAGACCTAATTTCCCTCGAAGGAAAAGTATGTTATATAAAATTGACCACAAATTCAGAAAGGTAAAAAATAGTACTCTATGTATTAAAAAAAATTTCTTTAATCATTGTTTAATGATGAAGTGATTAGTTCTTTAGAAACGATTTTTTCAACAGACTGCTTACCCAAATGAAAACGACTTATAAAGTTTAGAATGTTTGAAGATAAAGAAAGTTAGAAAAAACCTAATCCATATATATAGCTAGCCTTTACTAAATTAAATATATATTCTTAGATATTTGTTTGTATAATTTAATTAGTGTCGTAGCGACTAACGTGACGGTGACGGTTGATAGTTGTGATGGTGAAGTTAATTAATGTTAGTTGTTGGTAGAGGCAAAGTTAGGTGGAGGTTCGTGGGTTCGGGCGAACTTACTAGCTTTACCATAGATCTTATATTTGTATTGAAAAATTAAATAAATATATATATGTATATTAATTTGTGAACCCCAAACTTCTATCCTGATAACTTTCTTTCCTCCCAGTGCATCAACTGATCCTTAAATGACTAATCCCTGGCTATGAAAGACGGGGCCGCTTCGCCAACTAGAAAAATTCCACCTCTGGTTGTTGGCGATATTGATGGTGGTGGCTAGTTGAAGAATATGTAAGGTGTTTGACGATGTGTTGGGTGATAGTTAGCAGTTAGCACCAGTGCTAGTTATGATGGTGGAGGTGGTAGGTAGTAGGGATTGATCTCATGGTGATAGATAATTGATAGTGATGGTGGAGGTGGCAGAGATGATGATGTTGATGGTGGTCGTGAATATAATTATAATGATGGAGGTGATAGATACTATAGCTACTAACTGTAGTGGTTGGCAACTGGTTATCAATGTGATTGTAAAGAAAGAGGTGGTTGGTGGTCGTATCTGGCGGTTGGTGACGCTAATGTTTGTCGACAATGGTGATGGTGGTAGTGGATATAATTACAATGATGAAGGTGACATATATATCAACGACTGACAATAGTAATTGCCAATGGTGATAGTCGTAGTTAATGCCATTAATGATAGTAATTATTTTGATATCGTATTAACCAACAATCCAATACAAAAATTCTCTACGTGACCAACATTACTAAAATATTTATGTTAAGTATTTTCATATCAAAATACAATTTTCTTAAAAATCTTGAAAAAATATATTTTAGAAAAGGTGTGTTGGCCCGACCCACAACCTATTAAGCTGGGCTAGTCATTTGAAGGCATGTGGTCACAGTAGGCCGACCCAACTCAAATCGTTAAATATCAAAATCTCCATAAGCTAAGCCCAACTAAATTACGTCTATTCATATTGACAGTTCTAATTAAAATGACTAATATTTATTATTAATAAAGTCATAATTTTTGTAGAAAAATATTATTCAAGGAAAAAATAATTAAATTGTAATTTTATTTGGGATCTGAAACGAATCTCTTGCAGAATAATGCAATAGAAAACTTTGATTAGAAGGTAAAACAACTGTATTTAATTGTTCTGTTCCATGTACTAAACATAACCAATTAATAATATCAGAAAGGAATCGAAATTTCTTTTAATTTTATATTCTATTGTTTCTGCTGCCGATTTGGAAATCGAAATTTCTTTTAATTTTAAATTATATTTTTCTGTTCCAGATTTGGAAATCTTTCCCCCCTTTTTTTTTTCTTTTTTTCTTTCCGTGTCCGATAGTATTTGGAATCCGACTAATTAAGATTGGTGTTGGCGTAACAGGGAGGAGCACCTTGTGGTCAGGGGTTCATTTGAACCCTTTATATATGATTAAAATAATATTTATATATGCATTGTAGATGTCGAACCTCATTCGATCAGTTCGTGTGTCTACTTTTTCAGGTTTTGAGCCCTCTTAATGAAAACTTTCATTAGTAAAATCATAACTCCGCTACTACCGCATAAGGTCCATTTAAAAAATAGATGTTCTCTAGTCACAAATATTTTTCATATGCTCAAACTCCAAAATTCGGTTAAGAGCAAAGAGATTCTATCATTTCCGCGATAACTCTTATTAGTCTAGATTTGAAAATGGAAATTATAGCAACTATGAGTCCATTTGAATTGATTTATTTTAAGTATTTTAAAGCCAAATTAGTTTTTAAGTATTTTTATATTATTGCATTAAAGTAAAATAAAAAAATATTCTTAATCACTTGATTTAAAATCAGAATCATGAAAAATAAATTAATTTTTTTAACTTGATCCAAATATATTTTCTAAAGAATCAAAATTTCTTTTATTTTTTTATTATATTTGTCTTATTTTTGTGAAACATGATTAATCTTGATTGATATCGCGTAAACCCCATTTTAAAATAAAGTGGAACTGAGAGAGAACCCGCTCTTTAACGGCTACTTCACTATAATAAAATCCAAAATTGACACCGACCACAAACCTTTTTCCAGCCTAGCTTTCCACATATTTTCACATTCTTCAAAAACAAACTTGACAAAATTAGTCCTTTATGTTTAAGGGTAATGCCCTTTTAGCTATTCATCAAACGTGAAAAGTAAATGATTAATCATCTATTTTTAAATTACGATGATTTGAAAATGTGAAAAGTAAATGATTAATCATCTATTTTCAAATGAAGATAGTTAATAATCCGTTTTCAAACATGAAAAATAAATATTGATCCATCCTATTGAATGATCAACATCATCCTAAAATATACAATATAAAAGACTGTATCAGATACTAGACTCTAAATAACATAAATTATACTTAAAAACTTGCACATAAGACTCTAGAAACAATAAAAATAAGGAAAAATAACCTAAATACACAACATATTTTACTATATTTTCTAAAATTTCCTATCATTTGAAAAAATTACAAAAATCCCTACTCTAGACTATTCTTAGATACATCACTTTACGCGATGTATTAGGACGTAATACATCACTATTGTATGTATCAGGACGTACGTGATGTAGTGGGACATTGAATGATGTATTCGAATTCCACCAAATTTAAGGAATTTTTGTAATTTGGAAAATAATAAAAATATGATATAATTAGTTCACTACGTGATTTGCATAAAATTCTCTAAAAATAATAGTAAAAATAATAAAAATTGTATCTCTAAAGATGAGTTCCTGCTAATTTCCATCGAATCTAACCCACAGAGTTCAATATATTAGAAAACAGAGTTAAAACATTAAAACATAAAGGATTGAAATTATTTAGCGTATACTTAAGGGACTATTTTGAACCAAACCTCAAATATAAGGGACCATTTTTGTCATTCCCTCTTTGAAAAAAAAATACCTTTTTTCACCAATAAATTGCTCTACACAGTACCCAAGAAAACACTACAAATAAATTCCAAAACAAGAAACATTCTTCAAATTCAAAAGTGGGAGTCACTTGAGTGAGCTTTCATCTCAAGTTTCTCTCACATTTTGAACTTAGAAATTAAAAAATAATGCCCAAAAAAAGTTCCCCTGTTTTTCAGAAAGTTTCTAATCTACTAAACATGTCAATTTTCTTAGCAAAAATGAGAAAACCCATCATTACAAGGTTAATTTCTCTGAAAAATGCGAAGAAAATGAAGAAATTTAGTCTTCTTAAGCATTACAATTATGGGTATATTCAAGAATACCAATTTTCTCCTTCAAATACACCATTGATTCATTACTATAACAGAAAAAAATCATTCAGAAAACAGAGGAGTTACAGAGATATATGCTCTGTTTTCTTTATTTCGAGATGTTTGGGAATGGCGAAAGGCGAAGGAGAAGAAAAAAAGAAAAGGTACCCAGTGTTGGAGTTGGAGAGATTAGGTTCCATGGAAGAATTTACAGATTTTCATGGCGACGATGATGATAATGACGATGATGATTCGGTTGATGAGAGAGCTGAGAAGTTTATTGAAAGGTTTTATGAAGAAATTAAATTGCAAAGACTAGAATCATTTTTGGAGAAGTTTAATGCAATGGTTGAGAATTGATGAGAGCAGAACCAAAGTCGAAATTAGAATTTTAAATTTAGGAGCTTTAAATTCTAAGGGAAAAAGGTTATTGGGTTTCTAAATGATTTTTCAATCAAAACGTAAAGCTATTAAATTCTGTCAAACCTTTAAGTGGCTCGCTAGCTCAAGAAGCACAAGAGAATGAGTTTTCCATTTTCTTCTTCTTTTTTAAAATTTTATTTTATCTTTTTGATGGTTTTAAATTTTTATTTTTTTTAAATTTAATTTTTGGTGTTTGGGTTTAGGTTGAATTGTGATGATATTATATTTGATTTATTTTTCTCCACATTGGTTTTAATGGCTATGGAGATATTGTTGTTTATTTATTTATATTTATTTTTGTAATGTTGTTGCTGTTTAACAAGTTTGTTAGCTTGTTGTTTCAAAATATGTAAATTGCAATGGATTACTTTCTCATTTTATAGTTTGTACACAAATATTTGAAGAAACAATAGAGAACATGATTGTAGAATAATGTAGTAAATGGGCCGTTTGGTTGCTGGTTAGAACGAGAGTTATTTTGTATATTAAAATTATAACAAAACTACTCCTTGTTCACTTTTATTTGTCACATTTTGATTTGGCACATTCATTAGAAAAATAAATTATTGATATAGGTATTTTATCAAACTATCCATATTAAATGATGTTTAGTATTAAATTTTGAAAATGATTTTAAAAAAGAGTATTTAATGCTGAAGATAAAGATGAAAAAATATAATTGTGAATTGAAACGGACAAGAAGTAACATAATCTTGTTGTAAATTGAATGTACATAATTCTTAGGTGTAATTCCTATCATTATTTTAGTAATTAACTCTCACACATACATGACCTTTCCCATGATCTTCCACACCGCAACTTTCATAGTTAATGTCATGTTATAATGTTTATAATTTTGCATATTTGTATGCAACACTAAAAATAGAGGCATAAAAGTTCATATCGTACACACTCGAGATATAAAACAGAGGCATAAAAATTCACAAAAGTTAATTTTTCTTTTTGTAAGAATTGAGATTCCCACCATTGAAATATTACAACTTCACAATGCCAACCAAAAAAAGAACATGTCCATAGACTAAAATTACAACACCTTCTTAATTCTATAATCTTATATGGATTGACAGCTGAAGATCAGCCTAGTTTTATGGTACATCACAAGAATCATGCATACAAACACCAAAAACACCACCTATATATATTCCAAACATCACTTCCCTAAAGACAAAATGCATCTGGGAAAAGCACAAACTAACAAATAGAACAAAGAATATATGAAGGGACTTGTTCCGGCAGCGCAATACCTGCCCCCTTGGCGTTTGATTTGGGATCAAGTATAGAACATAGATAGTTGTCGACTTTTCAGTTCTTTTTATCTGATCCTTTAAGGTTAAGGTTGAACCATCTTTTCTTTGATGACTTGTCTTTGGAGTCTGAGCTTCCATCTTCCCCTGGACTATCAGTTTTATAATCTTCGCCAAGGACTTTACTGCTACTTCCATTACTGAAATGCCCGCTTCCACTGCCGCTTAGATTAGCAATTGACCTTGAAACTGTGAATGAAGAGTGGATGCTGTCTCTTTGTTTCAGCATCTCATCGACCTTTACAAACAGCAGTATTTAATCAGTGGAATGGAACTATCAATCGGATAATAGGAGGCAAAGTGAAGTACCGTCTAAACAATCAAAATATGCATTAATGATGGCTCTAATTAACACTTCCGGGGTCACTAATTTCATGAGAAATAACTTGAAGAACTTCAAGGGGAATCGGGAACTAGATGAAAATCATGAGTTGGACATAACATCTGAATATGAGCACATTTATGGAAATGATATTTAGACCATGAGACTAGCAGCAGAAACTTACAGACAGCTTCTCTTGGCTGTATCTGTTGGTTACTTCCTGGAAGTGTGCCAATGCCTGTTAACATCACATGGAAAGTAGTACAATGAGCATAGCTGAAGCAATATATCACTGATGATAAATATTGTCCAGCAGCAAACCTTTCTATATTCGATTTCAAACTGCCGAAGCTCATTTCTCTTCCTCAAAATCTGAGCCTCGATTTCCTTGAGCTTAACAGTAGTATCCTCATATGACTTGGCACAAAGAGCCTCAATTATATAAGTAGCTGGCTTAAAGAAATTATCTCCTGCAGAAATCAGATCAAAATTCATCCTTGAGAATTTAGTATTGGGCAATCAATCGGGAATTAGAAGGTGTTTTGCAGCAACAAAAAACAAGTATTCAGCAATATAAGTAGCTCCAACCATAAACAGCGAATATGTGAGTGCCAGCTTTTAGTTCTGAGACCTCACAAGGTTGAAGGCCCTCCAGCTTCTTAAAGAAAGCAGCTTCAGGGTCCTTAGCCATTGCTAACTACAATATTTCAAATTATTTATTAGTTCTGACTACACTGCATTAATGGACTTGACCAATTGGTTGATATTCACATACCGCATTTACAGTTGAATCCATTCTGTACACCTGAAAGTGCAGGAAATACATTCCTGCTGACGTTACCTTACCCGTTTTCTCACTATCTTCCTGTATACAATGACAATTCATCAGGTTCATTAAGAAAATTTTGATCAAGTCAATTACCTGGTTAGAATAAACTAGGCATGCACAACATGTCCATTTAAAATACAATACACTTTTATTAAGAAAAATTTGATCAGTCAATTACCTGGTTAGAATAAACTAGACATGCACAACATTTCATTTAAAATACAATACACTTGCTCACAAATCAGTGTGTTCAGAACTAACAGCCAAAAAGAAATACTCGAAAGATAACTGTAACAAAAAGAAACACGGTTTGCAGGCAAATTTAATGTAGTTACGAGCACGTTGAGCTTATATATCTGAAGATAAAGAATAAGAAGTCCAGTATCTGCTCTGTACAAGTGAGTTCACTCGAATATATAATCCTCACAGCTGATGCAGATTGCAGACCATGAAGTGCTTCAAAATCAGCGAACATCAAGAATGAGGTCTAGTTTTCCAAAGCAGTTGATTCATACTGTCAATTCAATACTTTAGTGAACTGAGATCTTACAAACATACAGCCTCATCTACTAGACTGGCTCCTGACCATAACTTTCTACGCCCGCAAATAAGGCACGACTCATGAGCCATATGGCTAGAAGCTTGGATAACCAAGTAAGCTTTGTTCATGCTTCCTTTATTTTTATTTGTATATATTGGTCTGAGATGAATTTAAATTGAGAAATATGGTCAGTGAGAATTCGTATAGCAATATAGCAAACCCTACTTGTTTGGTTGAGATTTAGAGGTCATTTGTCTTTATTAAGATTAAAATGTCTGAGTCTGGATACACACTAAGATGTTGCCTGAATCTGGATAGTGGATACACATCTCTCATCTTCATGTTATCACCCAACCACTCCCCTTCCACCACTAATCCTAAATGCTCTGCATCTCTTCCTCAAACCCACCCCACCAAACAATCCAAGTTCATCCTTCCTTTTTCGTGAAAAGCCCTCCTGTTCACTCCCTCCCAGCATCCCTACTACCTACTAACCAACCTCACCATTTCTAGGACTCCTTTATGACAGAAAATGCCTAATCCCACTTCACCATGACAAAGTGGAGCTCCAACCCATTTCAGAAATACCCTGATGCTTTCCTCCATACTTTCTCAGTACACCTGATGACCCAACTACTTCCTCCCTCTTTGATTGGTTCTATATTTTCGAATTCAACCTCAACAAACAATTGAACATCTCCATCGGTGGCCCACTTCACCAGAAATAGCTGCCAGAGCAAGAATTGGCGTCGCCAGGTCCTCGGAAGATTCCGGCAAATGCAAGAGACATGAAGGTCTTTTTATTTCATCGAAATGCGAAGTTCTTCACATATATAAATATGGGCATGACTTTTGCTAAGAAAAAAGTGAAATTTAAGTTCTTCATGGTGTTAGAGTTGATTACAAATCTGATTCATCCAGACCCATTTAAATCCATTTAAGTATTTTAAAACACAAAACAAAAAACCACTTAATGGGCTGAAATCTAAGGCATTCAGATTCAGACCCCTAATAAGTGCAAGCAAATAGGGCCTAGTAGTAGTTGTTAAAAGTTATGTTGGTCACAACAAAAAAAATTGCAAACCAAGACTAAGCTTTAATTTCTCAATCTGAATTTAAAAGAAAAAATACCTCAAGACTAAGCTTTAAATTCCCAGGAAAATCTCATTCAAGCCATAGAGATACATCAAGCTAAGCGCTTAACAAAGAGGACCTAAAGTTGCAATTCAAGAACATTACGTCATTACAATATAAGGAGAGTTATTTTCTGATTCATTTGTTTTTTTTTTTGAGAATTGGTAACATCTTTTCTGATTTGTTTTTTATCTTTTAAGAAAAGAATAGGTGCTTCTTTCCTCAATGCATAGATTACTAATCAAGCAACAATCCTAGAGAAAGTTGTGTCTATACATGCTCGAAATGTCTCCCAAAATCGAGTATGGAATGAAGAGTATACATTTCTTAATTTGGTTTTAATTCCACAATAAATGCTTTTATTAGAAGCTTGATGAATCAGCAACTGCCTGGCCACTTCAAATCACTCAGAACTCTACATCAATTAAAAATATCTTGAATTCATAATGGAACCAAAAACTGTAAAATGCAGTACCTGCAAAGCCAGGCCATAACCTCCATTTGCATCTTGTTCAAAATACAGTAGCTGAAATTATATAAAATTTAGTTTTAACATCTCAAGTCATGGAAAGGTAGAAAACACAAAAAACATGAGATGTACCGGCACTGCTTACGAAGTATAAAAGTAGGACAAATAACTACCATAAAAATTCTATTGATCTGGAGTGTACCTTAAACTTGCTTTGAGCTGCTGAAGTAACTCTAACTACAAGCCCTGCCTCTGCTTGTTCATTGCTAATCGTTACACCGAAAAAATGGGCACTTTGCTTTTCAACCTGCAGCAAAACCAAGCTAAAAACCTTAATACAGCTGATGTGTTTTATCCTGCTAATTGAAAGAGGAAATCAAATGCTACCTTTCCACTAAGTGATGTCCCGATTGGAAGAGGACGGATTGTGACGGTTCCATTCAAAGCTTCTTCAAGAACATTAGCAGACACAGTCGTTTTGATGGGAACACCCAACTTGCTATAAGAGAGATAAGGAAATTCAAACACCAACAATCTACTAGAAATACAAAGTTTGGTATGATGATTACCTGAACAATGCTGCAAACATTGTGTTGACAGTTCCAAGATTAGACAAATCAATTTCCATATCTGTTCCTTCAGCATCAATAGCCTTAGAATTTTCAAGATCAAATGTCAGAGAAAGACGAATAGTACATGCTTGTGAGCAGTTATCTAGGAACTATAATCAGTTAAAAGTTGCCACAAGTATTTGTCAATTGGGAGTCTGTCTAATACATAAATCATGCCCATCATACCTATTACAATTAACTACGACAATTTGGATAAAGTTGAAAAAAGCATAAAAAAGAAACTATACATGTACCACTAGAGAGAGTACATGTATACGCCTCAGTGTGTGAGCAACCACCTTTTAAAATCCATGCACACATAAAGAAGTCATTGCGAAAAGACCACCAACACAAGAATCCAACAACTGTAATATTTCATAATAGCAATGGAAGATAATCAATGTCATCAAATTTATTAGCTTGAGTCCATCTTTGACCTTCTAAAATTCTTCCACTGAGTTTTCCTATAGACCCCCAACCCACCCACACCAACACACAGACCAAAAGAGGATTTGTTCAGCTCCAAAAAGTCGAGACCAAACATTTGATCCACTTCTTTTATTCGAAAAAAATATGATACAATAACTATACCTCAATCCCAAAGTTATTGGGGTTAACTACAACTAAGAGCTCTCTAATACTAAAAGTTCTCTAAATCTCAAACTTATCTCTATACTGGCATACAAATCTCTAACTAAACTAAAGCTTCTGACAAAAGCCAGACCTAATGTGACAGACTAACAATGACTAAGCCTTAATTCAATTAGAGGATTTGTTTTTGACAAGGTAAAAGATTAATTAGTGGTACTTTTTTCTTCAATTGTGTTTTGTTCTTTAGCTACTTCTCATGGATCCCGAGAGCTTATAGATCATTTAAGATTTCCTAATGCATACACGATACAAATCAAAGACTCCTAATGTAATCCCATAACATACAACTACGGCAACTACATTTAAATCTCAATAGGACAATGCTACATAAAATCAAGTTCAAACATATTTCCTATTGTAAGGTATATAGTTTAAACAAAAAAAAAAATTAGAATATGTGGTCCAAATTTCTAAAGTTGTTGCAATATTCGTGCAATGCACGTACTTGGGACTTGTCTATAGATTACAGAGAAGCAACTTAGTAATTTTGACTTCTCATTAAATGATTTTGATACAATGGACATTTAGTGTTTATCTTATTTGATTTCTTGAATGGCCCACAAGGTTTTCTGTCAAACATCGAACAACAGATACCCATTTTCATTTTTGTTTGAGACAGTTAAAAAAATCCATAAATACAGTAGCTCAAAACATAATTAAAAAGACATTTACTTAAAGCCATTAATCTGGTAGTAAAACCACTTTGCATGAAAATTATGTAATTGACAATGGATGTGGACAAAGTACCTCAAAACCTGCCATATCATATTGCCTCCTTTTTTCTGGATCAGATAGAACACCATAGGAATATGCAACCTCTTTGAATAGTTCTGAAGCTTCAGGATTGTTAGCATTCTTGTCAGGATGATACCTGCCAATAATTTAGATTGTGTATGGCTACTGTATAAGAGATTTTTTCTTCTAAAGTAACTAATGTATAAGAGACTATGTCAAATCAAGAAATTCCCCTCTTTATCAAACAAAAGCTTATCTAATGCATAGAGGCAGGCAAGAAATCAACAAACTTCCCTACACCTTCAGCCTTAAAACTCATTCTTCCCTCTATGACCCAACCTATCATTCCATCACAATTAAACTTTCCATGTAAGAAACTCCAGGTTCTAATAAAATAACTTCAACAAACTATTACACAAGCATAGCTATCATCTATCTACTACTCAATTCTCACACCACTTCAACCTTCAAACTACTAGCTTCAATTCTTGGATAGTTAATAATGAGTTCCATACTAAAGCTAAGCATATCCTCAAAATGCTTAATACGTCTAACTAAATACATAGCAAAGCAATACGCCACATTTTGGTTTATGTACACCACATGTAAGAACATAATGCACAATTCTCACAACAATAACTCAATTACCCAATCAACTACACCTCACTCATAACCACACTTAAGTACATACATGAAACACTACGACAACAATAGGATAACTTCAATCAATCAATCAACTAAGCCTCCATCCAAAACTAATCTAAATCTCCTACATACTCATTCCAATCCATTCAAGTCCATTTCACAGCTCAATTTGAGTCTATAACATTCCAACACCAAATAATGTGTCCAAACAGATCAACCCCAATTAAACCAACCACAATAACTATAAAACAACACTCTTTCGAGTAACATGTGGATGACTTACTTGAGTGCAAGCTTTCTGTAAGCACTTTTAATCTCTTGATCAGATGAATCCCTTGCTACAGACAATACCTCATATGGGTCTCTCCTTACAGCTGGAGCTGATGACCCCTCCATTTTCGAACCAGCCATAAGCACAATTTCTTCCTCCCCTAATTCTAGAACCTTCTTTTTTTTCAAATTACTTGCAGTGTATCATTCAAATAGCTTTCTTGTCTGCAAATATACAGGCAGAGGAAACTTATACACACACAAAACAATTAAAAAATCAAACTTTCTGTGAAAAGTCACAAACCCATCAAAGTTTGAGAAGGAATTGAGGGGAATTATGAAGATTTTTCACGGAATTCAAAGAATTGGATCGTCTTTTCATCTTCTTGGGATTACCGCTAACAAAAATTGGAAAAATTAGTTGGAAATTGGACCAAGAGATCTAACTAAAGGATTTTGAATTGATAATTGATGTTGGAAAAGGGAGAAAACTAGGGTTTTAAGGAAATTTACAGGATGTCAAAAGGGTGTGTGTGTGTGTGTGAGAGAGAGAGAGAGAGAGAGAGAGAAAAGGAGAGCGCTAAAGCTTAAAAAGAAAGTTTTGATTTGCTTCTGAATTCGAAAAATCAATTACCAAAAGGGCATTTTGGGAAAGAAATTGAATTTTATACAAATATAGAAGGGTCAAATTGAACAAATATATCACAATACAGATGTGGTGCATTGGATGGGTTGCTCCCCTGTATGGAAAAAAAAATGTCTAAAACTAAAGATCTCCTAGCTACTAAAAGAAGTCTTTTTCTTAAAAGCTTCAGTAATAGCAAATGCGGTGGGAACAGGCTTCCCAAGAAGCTAGTTGAGGTCTCGCTTTGATCATTCCTGTCTTTTGGTGGACCTGTTCAGATAAAAGAAAACTCTAGAGATTGCTTCGAAATAAAATTTATCAGGTGCAATCAGAAATGCCCCTACTCCGTACCCATTTTGATTAGTCGTGCCATCAAAGTCGAATTTCCATACCCTCCCCTCCTTACAGTCAAGTGGCTTTCAACTCATTTTCCGTGACAGTTATTTCCTCGTCTAGAAAGCAATTCTTAAACTCATGTTTTTCCTTAATAGGGTGTAAGATGTTTTGTTATCACCCTTCCTTTTTGGTTATATACGTGATGTCGAATTTAGAGTATGAAAAAATCTTTGATAGAAAACGCTTCTCCGAATGAATATATGAATTAGCTAA
Organism: Solanum stenotomum; assembly: GCF_019186545.1. NCBI lineage: Eukaryota > Viridiplantae > Streptophyta > Magnoliopsida > Solanales > Solanaceae > Solanum > Solanum stenotomum. The sequence goes on along the minus strand of NC_064283.1, from coordinate 71,762,969 downwards.
CTTTAGCTTATTTTCTCTAGTTTGTGAATTATTTGTACGTAAAAAGGGGCTATGAAGAGAGTATGTACTTAAATCTTATATGAAATAGCTAATTTTAGCTTATTTTCTCTAGTTTGTGAATTATTTCTACATAAAAGTGGGCTACAAGAGAGTAGAAAATATGTAAATCTTATTTCTACCTTAAAAGATAACTTTTGCCTTAGAAGAGGTACATAGACGGTTTTCGATATGTTCTTGATTCAAAGAACACAAAAATTTAAAAACTCAAAACTAGGAGGAAGGATCAAATTTTACTCTTGAACTATGTGAAAGGATCAAATTTATCCTTACATTATGCGAAATGGTTAGATTTGTCCTTGTACTATATGAACGGTTCAAATTTGTCCTTCATTTTAAACGGGTTAAAAATAAAATTAAGTTTATCCATTTTCGCTTAATTCAAGAATAAATCCTACCTAATAATGTTAAAGATACATTTGATGTCAACTATTAACCGAAGAGGTGAAGACAAATTTATTTCGTTTCACATAATTCAAGGATAAATTTGATTTTTTGTTCATAGACGGGAAGCTATAGAGTACACAAATTAGGATAAGATGTTAATTGGATAGTTGAGTGTTGTGTGACTTATTCTTCTATACTATTATTAGTTGTTCTACTAGTTGTAGCATTATAGTTTCTTGTTATTTTAATTTTGTTATTATCTACGAACTTTTATTAGTAGTGAAATAGTAGTGACCTATCATGAAATTTACTACTATCCCGTCTACTTTTAATTATCATAGATCTCTTTTAGAGTCAAACTATAAAAACTTTGACTAACATTTTACGATGTATTTTTTCATCATATTGATATGCAGAAAATTACAACTTATAATACTTTTCATATAATTTTTGAATATCTAATTTTTTTGTTTAAAATATATAACTAATGTAATCTAATTTAACTTTAAAAATTACCTTCGAAAAGCACAACGTGATAAATAAAAATGGATAGATGGAATAGTAAAATAGTCGAAGTACACATAAGCAAGCTGACCATACACCAAGATTATACCAAAGTTTCAACATCCCAATTGTTTGTGGCTCTCCTTTCTCCTTCAATTCGTCGAAGCTGAAAATTCCAAGTCAACAAGCATCTTAAAAGGTGTAGAAAAAGGCAAGAAGAGAAAATATGCACAAAATGACAGAGATTATAGAGGAGTATCTAATAATTTTTGAATGTGTCTGCTTCTTTCCTTGCATTAGTTTTGAATATTATTATTATTATAGTAAGAGATTTGAGTATGGTATCATTAAATTCTTTGTCAATTCTCTTGATTTCGTATCAAATGGTGATGTTTGGTTCAGTTGTAGCGCAGAATCAAATTCAAAATAACAGTAGTTGTGTGGATAAATTCGAGTGTGGGAATCTTGGAAATGTGAGTTTTCCATTTTCTGTATCTTCACAACCTGATTGTGGATTGTACACTATAGATTGTGATGTTACTCCCAATCCAACAATTCGTCTCGGAGAAAATGTTTATAGTGTTCTGAGACAACGCTTCTCTGATCGTTTTCGAGTTTCAGACCATAGACTTGAGTACTTATTGGCGAGAAACAGTTGTGAAACTTTTGATAGAAGTATATCGTTTCCAAATTCTCCTTCTATCTCGTTTAGAATCAATGAACGAAATGTTACCTTGTTCAGATGCAACAACAATTTAGATGTCAACAGGAGCATAAGTGATCATTATTTTCGCGAATATCTGAATTATACTAAATGTAGTGGCTTTAGTATATACTACAAGTATCCTAATAGAGGACGGGAAGATTCCTCTGATACATCAGAAGAAGATATTCCTGATAACTGTTCTCCGATTCAATTGCCAATTAGATGGAATTCAGGATCAAACGTTTCGAATAGTAGCTTGTTTGATCTCTTAACTGCGAATTTTGCAATTCAGTGGAGCCTGTCTGATGATTGTAGTAAATGCTACTACTATGGGGGAGGTCAATGTTTAACTGACAGTAATAACAAATTTCTTTGTTCCACCACTCCCAAAGGTAAATTTTACTTACAAACAGCAGTTAATAAACAAACATACTGGACCTGGACTCCTATATTTATATATCTAATATTTTTGTTATTTTCTTTGGCTGCAGCAAAAACAAAGTCGAAACGAATTCTAGTTGCAGGTAACCAACCATCTATAGCTACAAATTTCCATTTCATATCACAGATAAAGAGTACCTTCTTCACTGGAATGTTATTATGCTGATAAGTATAGTAGTCATAATACATAAATATTCCTTTTAACTTGGCCTCAGCTGGCATCTATGCCCTCCAACTTTGGTTGTGCACAAAGAAACACTTAATTTGTATAGAGTGCAATAAACATATATATGTGTCCTATATGAAATGTCACATAGGATGAGTTTGTCTACTTGTTCAACTCTATACAAATTCAAGTGTCTACTTGTGCATACCCAAAGTTGGAGGGCCTAGATTCCAAATGAGACCAAGTTAAAAGGCACGTTCATGTATTATGTGGATATATAATCCTGCAAAACTGGTGCAACTTCAAACACTGACAACAATCTTCCAATTTGTGATAGCAGCAGTTACTTCTTCTATTGGAGGAATTGCAATACTAGTTCTCCTACTCCTCTACTTAAGAACAAAATGCTCCTTCATTTCCTGGAAGACAAAAGGAGAGGATTACAGAAATGTAAAAGCCTTCTTGAAGAACCATGGATCACTCGCGCCAAGAAAGTACAGCTATTCTGAAGTTAAAAAGATGACTGAGTATTTCAAAAACAAACTTGGTCAAGGAGGCTATGGTTCTGTGTATAAGGGAAAGTTACATAACGGAAGTCTTGTGGCAGTCAAGGTCTTGAAGGAATCGAAGGGCGGGGGAGAAGAGTTTATCAATGAGGTAGCAAGTATCAGTAGGACTTCTCATATTAATATTGTATCACTTGTGGGATTTTGTTTTGAAGGTCAACACAGAGCTCTCATTTATGATTTCATGCCTAATGGATCCCTTGAAAAGTTCATTTACGATGCAAAATGTGGGACGAATCGTCAACTAGGCTGGCAAACATTGTACAACATTTCACTTGGCATTGCTAGAGGATTGGAGTATCTGCATCGCGGTTGCAATACTAGAATCCTGCATTTCGATATAAAGCCTCACAACATTCTTCTTGATGAAGACTTTTGTCCAAAAATATCCGATTTTGGCCTTGCAAAACTATGTAACAACAAGGAAAGCATTGTGTCTTTATTGGGCACGAGAGGGACTATTGGCTACATTGCACCAGAAATTGTGTATAAAAACATTGGAGGAGTTTCTCACAAGTCAGATGTGTACAGCTATGGTATGATGGTACTCGAGATGGTTGGAGGAAGGAAAAATGCTGACGTTGTCGTTGATTGTACTAGTGAAATATACTTTCCACACTGGATTTACAAACAAATTGAACAAAAGAAAGAGCTTGGATTAACTGGCATTGTGGAGGAAGAGGATAAAAAACTTGCAGAAAAGATGATACTGGTGAGCCTGTGGTGCATCCAAACCGATCCGTCCAGCAGGCCTTCTATCAATATGGTCATAGAGATGTTACAAGGTGAACTCGAATCTTTGCAAATGCCTCCGAAGCCTTTCTTGTATTCTTCTTCACTGTCAGACAGTGACATGCCTACTACCACCTATATGATTCAAGACTCGAAAGATCAAGTTTGATGATCTAGACTTGTCAAATTATGTATGTATTATTTTGGATTAATTAAGATATCACACAAACTACTTTTGGTAAATCAGTTCCATTGTTACTAGAATTATAGATCGCTCTAAAGTGAATAGCACTTGATATATGCGTTTTGCCAATCGATCAACTGTGGTTAGTCTTCTATGTAGAGCTAACCAAAGAGTGAACTGATGTCAGCACCTCACCCTTGCTGCAGTCCTGTCCAAATACAGACTTTTAGTGTTACCAATGTTTTATTTTAAAAGATAATGTAAAAGGAAAATGACTAAATTTTGAAAATTCGATTAAACTTATAGTTTAAGAGAAATCGAATTTCCAAAAGATCAGAGTCGCCACTTAATTCTTTAGTAAAAATCAAGAAAAATCTCAAGGTTTGTCAAAAGATTTAAACAGATAAAATCAATTGAAAATGAAAGGGTTCGAAGTTCAATGTACAATCCGAGAAGGTGTTAGGCCCTCGGAATGCCCGCTTACTTGCGGTTGACCGGCGATTTGACTAAAAATGATTTTGACTAATTTTAAAATTTAACTAAGTAAAAGAACTCATTTATTTTAACTAATTTTTGAAATTTTAATTAAATAAAATAACTCATTTATTTTAAATTTTAACTAAGTAAAAGAACTCATTTATTTTAACTTATTTATTTATTACGATTATTCTTCTAATTAATTATCTTTAAGGGGAATAGAACTAAAGTGGAGTTTTCTAAAAGGAAATAAACTTAAGTGTTAGCTAGACTAATAATAAAAAAACAAAAACAAAAAAGAAAAGAAATAAACTTAAGTGTTAACTAGACTAATGATAAAAACAAAACTAAGTATAAGATATAAATACTTTAATTTAAATATATATAAAATAATGAAATGGTCATCTTTGGGGGATTTAATTAAATCAAACCATAAGAAATAAAGATGTTAGTTGATATAATAACAAATAATAAGAGCAAGAAATCTAAAACTAAAGTTTGCTCCCAAACAACAATGGACTTTGGCCCATTTTCGCCTCCCTTTTTACCCTTGAAATTCTGGGTATACGTTTAGCGTATACCACTGTATATGGGCTGTATTTTGGTCCATTTTCGTGTATATTGGTCTGTATACCAAGTGTATACAGCCCTCTTCAACTCCTGCAACCTGTATTTCCGTTTTTAGCCTCGCATTCGCTGTCCTTTCCATGTATACTTGTGTATACACTTGTATACATCATGTATACTGCCCTCTTTTGGGCTTTTTGGGATCTGAAAGTTCAATTTCCAGCTCCTTTTTAAATCTTCGGGAACCTGTATTTCAGCTTTTGCTGGCTGACTTGATGGACACGAGTATTGGGCCTTTATGGTCCAATAGGAAAATGTGAGGAGAAGAGATATCATCCATGAGGATGCGGAGGAGATCTCACATGCAACAACAGACGAAAGAGAGTTAGAAAAGAAACATAAATCCCAGCACACACATGGTCCAACAATCGGTTCACAAGGAAGACAAACACACAATACAATTTGAAGACAAGAAACATGATTAGACCAAAGTAACTAATTGAAGTTGGGATGTGCATGATCAATTAACCAAGCTTCTTAACTAATAAACAAATAAAAAAGGGTAATATCAACTAAATGGGGTAAAGAAAAATGTCAATAGTGAACTTAAATGCATTAATTGCCAAAACAAAATTCACAGTAGCACGAGAAGCTATGATGGGGTACTACCATTTAGGCATATCCAAATATAATTCTTGGCCTTCGCGATTTAACTTCAAGGAAATCAACAAGACTACAAGGAAAGTTCCTAAATTAAGAAATAATGCGGCTCATAACTAAAGGAAAAACGAATAAGATAGCCATTTTTAAATGAAGCAAGGATAAGCGGATTGACAAGCGATAAAGAAACTCGAAACACTAGCCCCGAACTTCGTGTTTAACACATGAGAATCAAAGAGAAGGAGGTGATACAAAAGAAAAAAAAAAAGAAGACAGAACTCATTTCATCCCTAAACTCTGACCGACACTTATGAGTTCACCACTTATCAAAATTTATTAGGGATGGAAAGTGAAGGTCACATGTATTCCAAATAGGTATGAGAATGACAAATCCTTTTCTTAACACATTAATTAAAAGAAACAATCATATGGCTGGACCAATAACTATTATAACCGACACAACTTACATATACAATAATCTCCTTCATATGGCAAATAAGAACATTATTATGAGGGAGAAAGCAAGTTATGCTAACACATATTCAAGCAAAAATTATTAAAAGAATTAAACATACAAAGAAAATTATGAATACGCTCAAATTAATAACAAACATATAAGGATCCAGGGACTCTCTCCTTCTTCGAACTAAAACGAAACAGGGTAGTCTTTATTTACGCTTCCAGAAATATCCAAAAGAACAAAGGGAGAGAAACCACATGCCACTAATCCCTTAATGCAGCATACTAGAGGCAAACAAACACAAAGGTTATTCAAAGCGAACGAAACGAGAACCCAACCAAGCTTATACGTCTAAGATCAAATTATAAAAGACCACAGAAGCTTAGAAGGGGTCGGGGTTTACCTCCTTCGCAGCAGCTGACTGGACCACAACGAGCAGGACGAGCTCTTCCACCACACGATTTCCGCTTGAAGCAATGAACCAAAAAATCCAAGTAGAATGTTGGACCCGACCACTGAAAACTAATTATCCCCTCTGGTTCCTTAGGCGTATTTTTGTATATATTTTTAGCGATTTCTTGCTTAAGTTGTTCTCTGCTCTATTGCTAAAAGAATAAAAATCCAACTCTCCCTCCCCCAACAGTGAACAAGGGAAGCCTTTATAGAATGAAACTAGGGTAGAATTTGAGAGGGAAATGAGTTAAAAAGGGGCAGAAACGAGGCCCATTCCAAAATTCAAAACTTGAAAATCTTTCACAATTTGGGACAAACACCCTTTTTTCTGAAAATTCAACCCATTTCGAAAGAGGAAGGGCGAATTGACGCTTGGGATCGATCGACTCGTCCTTGGAAGTGCTACGTGGCGGGATCACGCAGCCACCAGGACGATTTCCGCGTGCTGGCAGGTGCTGTACGACCTACTGGCGAGGCAAAAGAGAAACGACGAAATTGGATGCCGTGTAGCTTCCGTGAATCGCCGTGTATTCTTTGCCATTGTCGTGTTTGGACTGTTGTTGCTGCTGATGTTTTTAGGAATTGATGTTAACATTGAGCATATGGGTCTCTTTACTGATGGAAGGAATTGGGCCGGGTCGCTGTGCTGGGAATAATTGGTTTGGGCTGTTAATTAAGGGAGATGGGGCTGGGAATTGGGCTGTTGGAAAATAAATGGGAGTTGGGTCAAAGGGGTTGAAAGGATGGGCTGCTGGAAAGGCCCAAATTTGGTCCCTTAAGATGGGTCAAGGGTGAAACAAATTAATTTGGTGAGAATTAAATTAAGCTTTGGCCATATGATTTAAATTATAGCCAATCGAAAATTAAAGATGTAGCCAATTGGATTAGTTTGAATAAATTCGGCTAGCAATTTAAATAAGACAAATTAACATAATTAATTTATGAGCTCTTTAATCTTAACGGAATAAAATAATTAACTTATCCATAAACTAATCGATTTGCCTATAAACTCATTAATTCAAAATTGAAACCATAATTCAAACTAGAATTAAATAACTAAAATATTTATTTAAACCGAGTAAAAAAAAATCTTTTGATATGATTTTCCAACATTTATAAAATATACTACTTACGTATATAATCATATGAAATATATTTATTATTCGAAATGCTATAAAAACTGATTGAAAATACTTAAAATAACCTTGAAACTATTCGAATCTTTTTAAAAGCTAATTATTCTAAATCGTTTGGAAATTAAGAGACTCAGAAACTAATTATTATCAGGGAGGGTCAAAATTGGGTGTCAACAACCAAACGCGTAGATAAGCCAAGCCGTGCTTATAAGCTTAGTTGGGATTGTCTTAAATAGAAGCATAAAGATAAGACAATGGCTAGTAGTTTCAATAGCAAGTCTTAATATTCAGACAGGCCAGGAAGTGACTTTGCTGAATTTTCATGAAATGTGATCAACTACTGTCTCTTTGGGAATGTACTCGTAAGTAACGAGGACTTCATCATGCATCCATAAACGTTATTATACTTTTGGATTCATTATATTCTCAAGGAATGTTCACAAACTTTTTTTTGTGCACCAAAGTTTACTTTATAAAGGCAAAAGAAGCCTTTTAAAAAGAGACTATAACTTATCTTGAAAGTTTTCTTCAATTTTTCAATCATATCATCTGGCTTCCCATCTGTTAACTTGGAACTAGATTCTATGGTAGTGGCCAACATGATCAAAGACAAGTTAACCAAAAACCTTGAAGTGAAAGGAATCATTCGAGACATTGACCAGGTCACGAATGAAGCAGAAGTAAATACTTCCACTGCTATAGTGAAGCCAATGAAATAATTGATTTCTTAGCTAAACAGGCCTCTTCGAGTGGAAGTGGTACCTTCTATTATTCTTTTCATCAATTCACTAAAGAGGCGAAGGGACTATTTCTAGTAGATAAGTGGCAATGATCCCTAGCATAAGGAGAAGATACAACAAATGTAATTGTTTTTGTTAGTTGAACCATTGTATTTTGCTTATAGTATGAAAGTCTGTCATTTAAGCCTTTCTGTAGATTTAGTTTGTCCTCGTTATTCTCTATCAGAGGTTAGGTCCACGTCCCCCTTTGCTTTCGTAACTTTTTGGATGTTCATAGACATGGTAGGGGTCAAGCCTAACCCCCCACACCATTAAGGTGATGACTTAAACTGAATTAAAAAAAGACATCTCTATTTTTAACACATCTCTAGATACAATTAGGTAGTGAACTCATAAACAAGCAGAGAGCGAAAAAGAATGAGAAGAGAGTGAAGCATTAATATTGAAGGAATTTCACCCGCTAATACTAACTGTGGTAGAGCAACTAAACCACTTATCATTCACAGAATTCGTCGAAACAGGTAATTTAGATTTCATCAATTGTGCATCATCATTTTCTGATTCAGGGTCCTGAGGGACTTCTACATTATCAACGACGTCAATCTCTTCTTTCTTCTGGTTTTCAAACTCACCACTCTGAATTGCCTTTAGAATTTCCAACACTTCATCCATTGTTGGCCTCATTTCCTTCTCGAGTTGGAGACATTGAAAAGCTAGCTCTGCAACTGAAGTAGTCATTCTCCTAACTTCAGCATTGGACTCGTAACCAAGAGATGGATCAATCAACTCCTCGAATGCACATTTCAAAATCTTGCTTACTGCAAAGTTAGCCAAACTAATTTCATCCCTATGCCTTCTTATATCCACAGCAAGGAGCGACGATATGAGCTCAATAAGGACAACTCCAAAGCTATACACATCACTTTTACTTGTTAGCTGATAGCAAGCATGATAATCCGGATCAACATATCCTGGCGTCCCCTGTGGAGCCGTTGAGATATGAGTCACATCATTTGGAAAAAGTCGCGAAAGCCCAAAATCTGCAACTTTGACACAGAAATTGTTGTCAAGTAGAATGTTACAAGTCTTGACATCGCGGTGTATTATGTCAGAAGCATGGAGATAAGCTAAAGCACTAGCAGTTTCTATGGCAATCTTCATGCGTATAGGCCATATAAGCGCTCCGTTCTTAGCTTTCTCTCCATGGAGATGATCAGCAACTGTTCCATTCGGGATGTATTCATAAACCAGGAGGAGTTCACGACTATGCCTTGACGTGCAACCATAGAGCATAACAAGATTCTGGTGCCTTAAGCGAGTAAGAATTTCAATTTCATTCTTAAACTGCACCATCCTCTTGGAACTTTGCTCATAGAGGCGTTTCACTGCAACTTCTCGTCCATCACGAAGTTTACCTAATAAAACAAGTACATTGTTAGCTGCTGAATCATGTTACCAAACCATTGCATTCTTAATACAGTAATGCAAAACTCTGCCTAATGCTTTCCAAATATGATTCGAAATGTCATGACTTGATTTACATGGCTTATTACCATAGTATACAGTTCCAAAACCTCCGTCTCCAAGCTCTTGGGAGGGATCAAAATTATTGGTGGCTTCTTCGAGAGTAGAGTAGGAGAAGACGGGGACCCCAAAGTACTTGCTATCCCCTTCCAGATCTTTTCTTGAAGGATCAGAAAATGTATTTCTCGTGAAAGAGTGAGAACGACCGCCTTTTCCTTTCTTGAAATGCCAGATAACAATACCAAGACAGATTGAAAAGGTCAAGCCAATCACCACAGGTAAGACTGAAGCAAATGCAGAGAAACTAATCAGAATTTGTTTGAAAAATGGCTACAGAAAAGTAGACAGAATTCGACGAAAGCTGGCATTTCAAAGTAAGGAACATACTTGAGAACATGTGGTTATATGAAAAAGATTTGAAGTTATAGATTGTTACCTACAATTAGAACTCGTCTCGACTTTCTTGTTACTGCAACTAAACCAAATCGCGAAAAAGTTAGATAATCGTTGCACGCGGAGGAGGAACTGAGAGTTAAGTATGACAAGCTTATGCTGCTATACTAAATTCAGAACAAGATCAATATGATGAAGCTACAGACATAAATCCTGCAGGCGATTTGTCCCACGTTACACAATGGAAACAAGCATAATATTTGTCTCATTATTTTCAATCAGCATAATACATAAAACAGACACTCAAACTTGGCCTCAGCTGGCAAGTAAACACTCCAACTTTGAGTATGCATATCTAGACACCTCAACTCGTCTCCTCCGTTCAACTCCAACTTACAAAATGATCATCTACACATCTCCAATATTTATGTGCCATGTCAGCATCAAGTCCCCACGAGACACACTAGGGACGAATTGGAGTGTTTAGTTCCCAATTGAGACCAAGTTGAGGTGTGTAGATGTGCACTCTCGAAGCTGGAGTACTTACCTCTCAGCTGAAGCTAAGTTTTGAGTGTCTGTTTATGTATTACGGCTTTTCTAAAATTTCTCTCCCGTGTCATGAATTCACAAGCTATACAGTTAAAATCACAGAATTTCAAGAATGCAGTCCATTTTTTCGAAGTACAAAAACTAGAAGCAACTATTTGGAAGTAGAATTAGACAAAGCTCAGAGTATTGTATGGCAATTAGCATATTACAAATAAAATATTACCTGTGGCTGTGGAACAAAGAAATCTATTGTTGATATCGGTTAAACATCGACCTCCTTGATAGTGACATCTACTACAATCATCAGACAGGCTCCACTGAATTGAAAAATTCCCAGTTAAGAGATCAAACAAGCTACTTTTCGAAACGTTTGATCCTGAATTCCATGTAATTGGCAATTGAATCGGAGAACAGTTATCCGGAATATCTTCTTCTGATGTATCAGAGGAATCTTGCCGTCCTCTACTAGGATACTTGTAGTATATACTAAAGCCACTACATTTAGTATAATTCAGATATTCGCGAAAATAATGATCACTCATGCTTCTGTTGATATCTAAACTGCCATTGCATCTAAACAAAGTAAGATTTCGTTCATTGATTCTAAACGAGACAGAAGGAGAATTTGGAAACGATATACTTCCATCGAAAGTTTTACAACTGTTTCTCGTCAATAATTCCTCAAGCCTATGGTCTAAAACTCGAAAACTATCAAAGCTTCGTTGTCTCACAACACTATAAACATTTTCCCCGAGATGAATTGTTGGATTGGGAGTAACATCACAATCTATAGTGTACAATCCACAACCAGGTTGTGAAGATACAGAAAATGGAAAACTCACATTTCCAAGATTCCCACACACGAATTCATCGACACAACTACTATTATTTTGAATTTGATTCTGCGCTACAACTGAACCAAACATCACCATTTGATACGAAATCAAGAGAATTGACAAAGAATTTAATGATACCATACTCAAAAAAATATTGTATACTATACTATAGTTATTTTTTTCTTCTGCATTTATGTATAGTTATTTTTTTTAGCACCACATATTTGTACGTATATTTATCCGTTTAACACGTTAGTTGACTTGGAATTTTGAACTGTTATGACTACTTTAAGAAAGAATCAAAAAGGAGGGCTGAAAAATTGAAAGACATCACCGACTTTTGTACATTTGACTAGACATTTTAAGACTTTTCAACATTTTGTATTGACATTATTCTAAAAAGTTTTTTGCAAAAGTCTATAGCCATCTCTTTCTATGTGTTTTGGAAGAGAAAAAGGAGAATCACTATTGAGTTTGTCTTCTCTCTTGAATTACAAAGAGAGATAGAGACGAGGGAAAGTTTGACAAATATTTATAGAGTTATATTATATATAACACCGACTCGTGTATATTCTTATCGTTATATAGATGATGTAGAATTATCATTTTCGTCTAATGGAAGTTAAAAGATTGAATTTTTTTTTTGTTTAAAAAGAATTTGTGTTGGTGTATATTTGATTATTTTTATGAGATAGTGATAAAATTTGTGTACGGTTTATCACTACATACATCATTAGTTTAATATCACAAAATTCAAAGTTTCTCTTTTCTAATAAGACACTTATAAGGACTCATTTGGCGATACACCCAAAATCCTGTTTTTACTTTATAATTTTATTCTGTTTCAAATTTATCTAAAAAAGGTCTGATATACCTCTCAACTTTGTCATTTAGAGCTGATATACCTCTCGTTATGAAAGTGGCTCATATATACCCCTACTTATATACAAATGACTCACATATACCCTTTTCCTCTAACGGAAATGAAAAAAATTAATTTTAGTTTAATTTTTTATTATATTTTTAAATATATATATATAATCCCATATGAGTAGATTTAATCCTCCACAAACATATTTTTTTTGACTTTTTTTTTTGTTTCAATGACTAATTTAGATTTATTATTTTGATGGTCAAATTTATTTATGTTTCACTAATATTCTTGTAAAACTTATTATAGATGACCAAATTTTTTTCTTCAAATACAAAAATTAAATTACAATATAGATAAAAAAAAATAGTTTTAAAATTTTTTCTTTACACTAAGGAATGAAAGAAAAAAAATAAAATAAGAATAAGAAACTCAAATAATTATAATAAAAGAAGTCAAAAAATAATTTATGTATGAAAAAGATTAAAATATACCTTGAACTTTGCTAGAAGAATCATATATTCCCCTAAATAATTTTTAAGAAAATTAAAAGTCAAAAATATAAATTTAAAACTAATTTTTTCACTTCCTTTAAATGAAGGGTATATGTGAGCTCATTTTGTAACGATAAGGGTATATGTGAGCCGTTTGTATAACGGTAAGCGTATATATGAGCCACTTTCATAATAAAGGGCATAGCAGCTCCAAATGGCAAAGTTGAGGGGTATATCAGACCCTTTTCCTTTTATAAAATAACCTCATTTAAATCGTTTTTCATGTTTTAATAATATTTTATGTATTTTTTAAAAAACATAAATTTTAATCTTAAATATTTATTACAAAAAGTATAACCAAACATAATTTTAACTCCAACTTCAATTTTGATAAATTCAAATAATTAAAGGTTTTCTTTTTATTTTCATGACCAAACGATGACTTATAAATTGATATAAATAGAGTAAGCACTTTTGACTACGAGGAGTTTGGCCAAACAGGTTGTTACAATCTAGTGATACTAGTAGGAGTCTCCCACAAATTAGATATGATTTAAATTCTCATTATTCCCCTCTCTTGTTCTCCTATTGACTAAAAAATATTAAAAATAAACATTTTTTATTGACCGGTGAAGTAACCAATTAGATTTATTTTTTTAAAATATTGTACTGGTGTAACAATTTTAGTCATCGTAATTTTATTATGATTTTCGTATGAGAAAATTAAATTAAATTAAATAGTGAAAATAAAATAACTAATTACATTATTTCCCAACAATTTTCTAAATTACAAGAATCCCTTGAAATTAATGAAATTCGTATACATCATTTGACTTCCGGATACATCAACAGACATCCAGATACATACGAGAGGGATGTATCCGAAAGGGGAGGGATGTATCAGAGAGGGGATAGAACATCCAGATACATAGGGGAGGAATGTATCAAAGAGGAGAGAGATGTATCTGTGAGGGAAGGAATGTATCAAAGAGGAGAGAGATGTATCTGTGAGGGAAGGAATGTATCAGAGAGGGGAGGGATGTATCCGAGAGGGAGATAGGGATGTATCAGTGAGAGGGGAAGGATGTATCATGAGGGGATTTTTGAAAAAAATTTAAATGATAATTTTTTTTAGAGATTATGGTAAAATAAGATGTGTATTTAGGTAATTTTTCCTAAAATGATTTAGTGATTATTTATGAAACTTAGCCTAAATTTCTCAAGTGGCTGTTTTGTGCCCCACCATCAAGTTGTGTTTGTTTTGTCAATTTATGATCATCAAAGTTGGAGAAGCAATGGAAAGATGAGTAGATAATTCACAAAGGCCAAAACTTCTTGGTTTATAGTTGTATAAATAATATATACCTTGTGTTATAATCCCAATGGGTGGAAGAAACAAGGCACATAATGTAGACAAGTTAAAGATGGATTATATTAAACAAAAATAGATCATAATCTAACTAGCATATATATTAGACTGGTCAAGGACACATGGCAATTCTCCTAAATATTGCAGTCTCTTTCGTGTTTCTCTCTCTTTAAAATTAGCGGAATTTATATATATTATTTTATACAGAGTAGAAAATGATAACTAATAATAATTATATATATCATGTATATTTGAACTCTATATTATTAATACTCACATAACTTTAGCCAACCACCAAATGTCACCTAAAAGTTTGGCTTAAAACTTAAATATTAGAGTATCATGTAGTCACTTTCATGTTTTCAATCTAATTTGAAGAGGGAGAAATGTGACACACAAATCATGTGACACAGAAACTAGAGTATCATTAAACTACCTAGGAAACACTTTAAGGTTATCAATCTTAATTTTGGCAAGGGAGCAATGTGATACACAAGTAGTACTATGTAAGGGAGCAATGTGATACACAAGTAGTATTATTGAAAGAACTTCATTTGTTTTGTATTATGTAAGGATAAGGGTATAAAGATTGACACTTTATTACTTGACTAGATGTGATCAATGAGCATGTTGAATCAAAATTGAACAGGTCAAAATAAGTTCAGTCAATAATTGAGTTACGACTCAGACTATCTAAAGTTTCCTTGAGTTAATATGGACTAAATGACAAGTTATAACTCAACCCGCCCAAATTAAGTCAAATTTGCCTTTCTATTTGCCCCATATTTTATGAAATACACTTTTTCACCCTGGATTTTAAATGTTCGAAAATTTGTATGACATATTCAAAGAAATGAATGGTTCTAGCATATCAATTAATGTCACTTCTCATTTTAAAGTTTAATATAAAAGAAATTAAATGAATATCAATATGAAAAAAAAAAAAACTTATATCAACATATTTTCATTTAAAATTGATATTAGTTTTCAATCTAACATACTTTATAAATATCAGAATGTTAACTCAAAATAATAGGATGATTTCAGAGAGTCCCCCTCAGCACTCTAACGTAATATTTCTCTATCACCTTAACCTCCCTCGCAATTTAAGATATGATGCTTACCTTTTGTAAACGGAAGACTAAACAATTTTTTCAAGAAAATTGTCTTCGTTTTCCATCTATAATAGAGTGGGAAGAGAATATATTCAAAATAATATTATACAAAAAATGGTAAAAGTTTGATTAAATTAAAGTAAAACTTCCAGAAAATGTGCTGGAAGTCAGTACCTATAAATAATAGGGAAATGAAATCAAACATTACTTGAAAGAGAGTCTTCAGTGCATCCAATGACATTGAAGATGGACCATCTTGAATTTTCGACCATCAACAAAATTTGTTATATTTAAAGAGATAATATATAAACGTGTTTTTTAATCTGGACTTATATGATATTTATGTCTTTCAATTTTTAGTATACACATGTAGGTGTTCAAATTTGTATAGAGTTGAACAAGTAAATATACACATCATTGATATTTTACATGACAATGAGCATCCTACACCTCATTCTACGTAGCCTCGTCCTACATGTATTATATGTGTGTCTATTTATTTAATTTTATACAAATTTAAGTGTCTAATTATATACACTTAAAATTGAAGGATATAGATATCAGTTGAGGTTAATTAGTTAAAGAACATATTCATGTATTATGAATAAGACGAAGGAAAAAAAGTTAAAAGACCCACACAATTTGGGCCAGTACATCAACAAATGTGTAGAGAAGTATACTCAATTATATATGATAAATTTGTGTTATAAAATATATATTTTCATTCATTACCCATCGAATCAGCTTATCGGAAAAAAGCACAGTAAAAAATAAATTCTTATTAAAATATTGAGAAACTTCTTAATTTTTGCATATGAAAATACTAGTACTATTTTTTTTTCTTTTCTTGATAATTCAATCAAAAATATTTATAGAAATAGATCAAATAGTGACTAAATATTTTTTAGTGAAAAATCTAATTTCTAAATAGAAAAATAGTGATCTTTTTAGCATGGGACAGTTGGAGTAGAGTTTCACTAGACCTTTCAACTCCTCAATAAATATGGTGTTCATATCAAACAATGAACTCGATAATAGACAAGTATGAATATGATGTTAGGTTTTGACAATTTTTGCACTGATTTTTTTTTAATCATAATTGATTTATTTTTTAAAAGAAAAATACAATATTTTTTTAGGTGGCTAATTCTTTTTCTTGGAGAAAATTCTTTTTAAGATATTTATAAATTGAGACTCAATTTTTTTTAACTTGGCGTATGTACAATGTAGCTTTAAAACATTTGAAAGTCTCGTTTAGGAGGAGAACTTATGAAACAACTATTATCAAATTCTCTCCGTATTTTGTACAAATATAAAGTTTGAACCCAAAATTATTAAGTTTTGTCGATATATAGACAAGCTTATAGCTCCGCGCTCTACGAATAGATCAATCAACTCATTAGATCACATCCAAAATCATGTTTCACTATAATAAAAATAACTTTTAGTGATAATAAATATACATATTAATAAAAAGTGATAAAGTCTTTATCAACATTAGTTAAGTGTCATTAGATCCAATGTCGTTAAAGGCTTTAGAGACATATACAAAAAGTGCTAATCGCCGATAAAAATGCATAGTATTTAGCGGTAATTAAGTTATTATCATTAATTAATTGCCGCTAAATCATTTTTGATATAGTGTTCATGACTAAGTTAATGTTCGTCTAAAAGAAAAATAATAATATTATTAATAAATGGAAATATTATCATTGACGTTAATAAGGTAAGCTCTAATTGTTTATTCAATAGACTTCATAATATGGAGGAGTCTTTAGAATTTGCTTCTTCATGTGTTAAATTTGGGTCCTAATTCTGTATGCCTTTTAACTTGATCTCGTTTTATATTTATATCTGTCAACTTAGGATGTGTATAAGTAGACATTTAACTTGTTGAAAGTTGAATAAGTACATGAGTCCTACGTGACATAATATACCTAGGACACCATGTTGGATGCAAGTTATTGTATAGATCGAATGTCACGTAGGACAACACATGTATCTATTTGTTTAACTTTGTACAAGTTTAAGTTTCTACTTATACATACCCAAAGTTAGAGTGCATAAATGTAAACTAGAGCTAAATAAAAAAGGGTAAATCACATAAATATGTTATATTAAAAAAATATTTACCATCTATGACAATATAACTTTTTTAACTTATTATAACAATTTTTTGGAATTGAACATATTGTACGGTTTATCTTCGCTTCGCTTCCTCCTCTTCTTTTTTTATTCTTCTTCTTCTTTGTCTCTTTCTCCATCATTTTGTTTCTTCTTTCTCTTCTTCTTCTTTTTATTATTTTTCTTCTTCTTTAAAATTTTCATTTAATTAACTATCCTCAAATTAATAGTTGCTCATATTTTACTATCTTTACTCAAGAACATGACGAGAAGAGGAACAGAAAGACTAAAAATTTGTATAGAAATATGTTCTCAAAAAGAGATTTCAAATCTCTAAAATTACAGCGGCAAAAGAGTTCACCATTGATGGTCATTATAAAGCTTCAAATTTTGGATTCATTATTTGAATTTTTACTAATTTGTCATTAGTTTGGATAGGTTGTTCCTACAAATAATTGAAAATGACGTTTGTAGTTTATATCTCAATTTTAAGAGGGTTTGGTTAAGTTTATAATTGGTAACACACTTATACTACATTTATAATACATGCACATTACATTTTAAATACATATTGCAAATATCACTCATGTTCTTAGTGATACAAACCAAAATAATTTATAATACACATATAAACATGTTTTATTCAAGAATAATACAAGTTTAATTCAGTTTATCTTGTCTTTCGTTAGTTACGTTTTTTATTTATTCTTAATTTTCTCTTCTAATTCAACTTTAATATTGTGTAATACACTTTTAATGCAAATTTAAATCATTTTGTAATTTATTATTTGTTACTATTAGATTACTTGTTTAATTTATTATTGATATAAGTTTAATTCACTTTATAGATCATTGTCTGGTCTTTCATCGGTTACATTTTTTAGTCATGCTTGATTCTCTCTTCTAATTCAACTTTAATATTTGTGTAATACACTTTTAATACAAGTTAATTCATTTTTCAGTTTATTGGTTAATTTGTTACGATTGAATTACTTGTTTAATTCATTATTGATACAAGTTTTATTCAGTTTACAGATCACAAAATGCTCTTTCGTATGCTACATTTTGCATTCATGTTTAATTCGCTTCTAATTCAACTTTAATATGTGTGTAATACATTTTTAATTCAAGTTTAATTCATTTGGCAATTTATTATGTTTCTTCATTTGTTACGATCAGATTACTTGTCTAATTCATTATTGATACAAATTTTATTCAGTATACGAATCACTGACTGCTCTTTTGTTTGCTACATTTTTGCATTCATATTTATTTCTCTTCTAATTCAATTTTAATTCAAGTTTAATTCATGTTGTAGTTTATTGATGATTGGTAGAAAAAAAACATGACTAATCTGGTCATGCTGATTTACTTGAATTTATAAGACAGGTATAATATATGTTTATTCATTAACAATATATTTATAATACATTTTGCAGACTTCACTCTCTTTTTAGTGATCCCAATCAAATGATTTATATTACACTTATAATACATGCATAATACATTTTTAATGCATATTGCAGACATCATTCCAATTTAATATAATCTTTAAAAACAACATACATAGTAACTTTTAGGGGCTAATTTTTGGTAAGAGCTACATATTCGTTAACGATTATTTTGATCCATATCATTTTTTGTACCACATTAAATATTGAAGGATCAACAACTTAAATATCATTATAGTGGTTGACAACATAATTTCCAGGGACAGATAGAGAAAGAATGAGCTCAAGATTTTCTCCTCCCTTTAGTTTGTGGTTCAAGATTGTGGATCTTTCAACTGTAGCTTTAAAATATTGATACCTTGCACAGAGAGAATAAAAAAGGAGAAAGAGGAGAGAGAGAAAGGAGAAAGAGGCGAGAGAGAAATATAAATCAAATAAATACATAATATTGTTATATATTGCTATAAATGGTAATAATTAAAGAGTATACTTAAAATAAGTAATTATTTTTTAAAAGGGATCCACCCAAGTAATTAATCCTATAAAAGAGCGTATTTATGTATGATGACTAAATTTGATATCAAAATTAGATGTTATCTGTCTCACATTAGAGGTGAAATTATAATTTTTGAATAATCTTATTTTAAACCATAGAAACTAAGAATTAAGATTGACCTAAAGAACAAATAATTTATTGAATGTTCAAACTTCCAAGCAAGATAGTGTGTAAAGCTTTTTGGTCCTGCACATGTTAATGTTTTAAAGTTGACTTTTGTATTATTATTTTTTTCTGGTCAAAAGAGAGTATTAAAAGATTGTCAAATGGGCAACAAACATTTCCAATAAATCATTTATCAATGTCAAAGACTATAATAGAAAGAAACAAACCTTAATTGATGACCAAGTCAATAATGTTGTCAAAGTGAATCCTCAACTCAAACTGAGTGTTTTAAAAGGCAATTTTAAAACTTTGGACATATATATTTTGTTATGTCAAAAAACTAAAAATTTGACTATTCATAAATCGTATATTCTATGCCTCAGAGCTTATACTTTACCGTATGATAAATAGTAAATACCAACACTGCTTCATACCTCGTCTTTTAAAATACTGCTCAAATATATGTCTCACAGACATATAATTTATCTAGTCAGTAACTTTTATTATCAACTTATTTTGATTTTGATTTTTTTTTTAGGAAAATACGTTTGAAAATAAACAAATCATGGTTGAACATCAATTCAAAAGGACTTTTGTACTGTAATTTGTGTACCGAACTTTTCAAAAGTACTTTTAAATGTTGAATTAAGAATAAAAAGAACTTTTAGACCAATGGATTCCAATAGTACTATTAAATTTAAATTCATTAAAAAATCTTAATTATATTTTAATTCAAGATATATCGATCTCAATAAATATTATATGCTAATATAATAAAATTAATAATATAATTTAAATATGTATATGGTTTTCCAAAATGAGAAATTAGCACAGTGATAAATTATAATTGTGTGTAATAATTGACATAAATAAATCCATACTTTCATTACAATATGATATGCGGTATCCCAAATTCAATATTTATCTAAAACATTTTTCATCTGATGACTTATTTGTCATAAAAATAATAAAAAGTATTTAGTATTCAACCAAAAAATTTCAATATTTTCTATCAAATCTCTGTACTTTATTTTTTGACTAATAAAATCTTCATTAATTTTATGTTGGTCTCAAAAAAAAAAGATTTTATGTTAGTCTCGCAATATCAATATTTTCTCATCGATTTTGTTGTTGAGTTGAAATATTTTTTTATTTTTCGAATTCTCCATTGATTTTTTAGTAAAAGTACCATCCAAGATCATTAAAGCTTGATTCAATCTTTTTATTTGCACATCTATAATTTGTCTCGATTGAATGATATTTCATTTTGTTAGGAACATCCTAATAAGTTTAGATATGAATTTTGGAGGTGTTTGTAGATGATTTGAAGCGAAATCAAACTGAATTTTAAATTAAAATTTTTGAGGATGAAAATGACTCTAATCTATCTCCACTATATAATCTGTATATCCTCTTGTACATCAATATATATCAAACTGCATATTGTATATAATTTTATTAATTGACGTGTGACACATGCAAAATACGTACACTACACCGATATATATATATCATTATCCTAGATTATTATTTCCAAACATATGTTTTTGTCAATACATGATAAAGGTTCAGTCATCAAATCTGATCATGTCCCTTTCTTTTTTGAAGTTTAAAGATTCTATGTGAATACTGCCGCTTGCTTTCTGGTTTTAAAAATTATTTATATTGCTCTTGATAGATTTTTTTATAAATATATAAGAAACAAAAAAACAAGTTAAAAAATATCGTATCTTTTCCTTTTGTCTTTTTATACATTTTTCAAGGACCAACGTAATCATGTTTTCAATGATTGAGGAACTAGATATCGTACTAGAAGTAGATACCTCTTTATTGACGTGTATGATTTATGTTGAGTGTGTTTTTTTGAATTTTAAATCTTTTTATTGACGTATTTGTATCGTACTGAAGAATATTATTAAAATTTCAATATCTATATTTTAAAGGTGTTTTACATACGTTTTTCTACTGATAGTTTGATTTCACATTAATAAAAAAGATTTGCCGACAGAATAAGTGAGATTCAATACGAGTAAAATGTTTGATTAACTCACTAATTATTTATCAAATAAAGAATTGTGTCCTTTATTAATAAAAATGAAAATATGTCACATAGATTAAAGTAGAAAAAGCACATTAATACTATTCTTAATATTATTTGTTGAGCTAGTACTGACATATGACATTGCATCTAGTAGTCATATAAAGCACCTGCGTAATCATATTTTTGTATAATATAT
>NC_064283.1:71714979-71741060 GCF_019186545.1 Solanum stenotomum | reverse complement strand
TATATATAATATTTCAACTATTATTATTATGATGAACGACTATACAATATAATTTATTTATTTTTCATTTGCCAAAGGTCGTCTAAAGCCATCAACGTCCTTCGGTTATAGGTTACATTAAAATATTGCATAAGATTATAAGATATGGTTTTTGGCAATTAAAATATGTTTTCTTTTCTTGATCAAATGCTAGAAGGAACAAAAGTAATATACTTAGAGGCGGAGCTAGGGGTTCGTTGATTTGAATAAATTCATTACTTTTTTCGTAGATCCTGTATATACATTAAAAAATTGAATAAATATATTGTAATATTAACTTGTGAACCTCTTATAAAATTGATTGACAACTCAGTATTAAAAAGGGGGCCGAAAATATCTTTCACACTAGTGGTGTGGATTCAAACCCCTCTAAATATACTAATCCCCTTGAAAGGGATCATACAACAATAATCATAATTAAGAAACACATATACTAGCAAAAAGTCACACTTAAAATTCTTACATATACTAGCAAAAAGTCGAATTTAAAATTCCTCTAGAATTATATGGACTTAGTCAATTCACCCGACATAATAATCCTTTATAAAAAAGATTACTCTAAATAATTATTTGATAAACTTACAAAACATAGACAAATTAATTAAAGGATGATTAAAAGCCACCATTAGCCATAAATCCACCATCAACATATATAATTTGGCCAGTGACATATGAAGCAGCAGGAAAACAGAGAAATGCAACAACTGCTGCAAGTTCTTTAGGCTCTCCCATTCTATGTAGAGCACATCTATCAATCAACTTGTCCAAATTTTCTTTTTGTTCTGGATCTTGCTGCAACAAACACATCAAAAAATGAAAATTAGTATGTTTTAACTTGTATACACTGACAACGTAAATAACTTCTAGACATAATATATAAAGAAAACATTCAAATTCAGGTTTAGCTAACATGTAAACATTCGGACATCTCAACTGACAGCTGACCACATCAACTCATTTCAATTGTGTCCTATGGATAGTCAAAGTTGATGTGACACATGTTTTTTTGGAGGTATTATGTTCATTTTGTTATTTGAAGTGTTCAACTGAGACAGTAAAGACGATATTTAAGTAGGATGATGGTATTTACAATAGTCATTTCGACCATAGAAGATGCAATAACCCCCGGTGCAACACCATTGACACGAATATTGTCCTTTGCCCATTCAAACGCTAAGCATCTTGTGAGTTGATCCATTGCTCCTATTGCCAACAAGGGTAGTCAGTTAAACATTCTTCGTCAGAAAATTATACTATATATATATATATAACGTAACTTTTGTACTTCCTGAACATCCTTAACGAAATTTCTGAGAACGTTTTACCTTTGGTTGCTCCATAAACAGCTTCATATGGTAATGCTGAAGCCCCAGAAATAGAAGAAATAAAGACAACATTGCCCCTTTGTGATGCTTTCAAAAAGGGGTGTGCAAGTACAGATAAGTGGTAAGCAGCCTCAAAGTTGATACTCATAATTAGAGAGTAATCTTCCATAGTGTAATCTTTAGCTTCTTTGTATATGACAATTCCAGCATTATTAACCTAGGGAGAAAAAAAGAAATGGTTCAAAATGTCATCTTTCTCTAAAAGCAGAGTACATGTTTCGATAATGAGCGATCGTCTCATGTTTGAACAACATTTTGTGTTGATATGTTATAAATAAAACTCGAAAATATTTATTCTATCGGTGGATGAAGAATCGCTAACATTATAATTTCTAGTAGATCATTTGTTCAATTTAAGATGCCATTTGGCTTGAGAAGCATTAAGAAAAACATATAGAACTTGATGTTTCCTCCATCTCAATTGAGGTTGCATAGTTTAACAGAAAATTACTTTTGAAATTTGTAATCTAAAACGTGGTATAGATATTTTTGTGATTAAAAGTTAAATAGGAAGTTTATAAGTTAAATTATTTTCAAACATAATAAGATCAACCACATTCTTTTTGAGTCTGAATAAAAATTACATAAATGGGGATAAGCCCTTTCTTCGGAATAATCAATTAGGTTAACATCCTGCACACATTTAGAAAAGACTTTAGCACTTTCCTTATTGAGCAGACATGAAAGTGTTCATCCACTACATTCCTTTTGAGTCGGAATAAAAATCACATAAATAGGGATAAGCCTTTTCTTCAAAATAATCAATTAGGTTATCACACTAACGTCTCAGA
Source organism: Solanum stenotomum (assembly GCF_019186545.1). NCBI lineage: Eukaryota > Viridiplantae > Streptophyta > Magnoliopsida > Solanales > Solanaceae > Solanum > Solanum stenotomum. Next base: position 71,738,845 of record NC_064283.1, on the reverse strand, counting down.
ACCGCCTTCCCTGATCAAGCAAACACAAAAGGGGTTCATCCCCAATATTCTTTTGGAATCGGAATAAAAATCACATAAACAGGAAAAGGGGTTATAAAGTAATTAAATATTCATGTGACGTCTCAACTTAAGATTAGAAATTCCACATCAACAAAACACAGGAGAGTTGTTGGGTATATAAGTAAGCAGACCTTACCAACTAGTGACACATTTTAAAGCCGTGAAGACCTAGGCCCAAAGCGGACAATATGACTAGCAGGTTGGGTCAGTTACAATTCCCATCTTAGAAATGTGTATTAAACTTACCAAAATATTGAGTTTTCCATCAAAATGATTAGCAACAGTCTTGATAAACTCCTCTCTTTCAGATCTTGATGATAAATCACAAACAGAAGCTTCAACTTTAAAACCTTTACTTCTCCATTGAATCAAACACTCATTAAGCTCCTTTTGATTACGTGAACATGTATAAACTGATGCACTAAGACTTGCTAGTTCCTCTACTATCCCATACCTAAATTAATCATCAATTTCATCATCACAAAGATCAAATCATCGAATCAAAAAAATTAAGTGCTATAATAAAGTTTTGTATCAATTAAGTTCACGAATTGGAGATAAACAGATTCGAACCACTAACATCCAGTAGGGTAAACTACCCCTCTCAAGTCTCCTAACAATAACCCTTGCTCTAACACAACTCACAACTTTCATCATACTTTGTGCTCGTAGAGAAAAAAAAGACATATATCCTTCCTTTTTGCTATTGCAATTAGATTTTTTTTTAAAACTTCATTTCTATATTCCTTTCTCGAAAAAAGGATATTTTAACTTTAAGTAAAATATTTTTCGTTCTTTAGGTTGTTCAAATTCTTCAAAAATATTTATACTTAAAATTCTCTAAAAATGCATTATATGTACAGAAATTCCTCATGACAATATTTTTGAAAAGTCCGAACAACGTATATACATATTATTACTATATAGATGAAATTAATTTAAATTGCAAAATTTTGTTGAATAAATCAAGAATCTCATAAATAATCATTTAAATAAATAAATAAATAAAAAACTGACCCTATTCCTCTAGAACCACCAGTAACAAGGGCAGTGCAGCCTTCAAGATTCCATCTTCCTGCTGCCATAACTACTAGCCTAGTGCACAAGACTTGAAAAATGGGATTTAGACAAGTTTTTAATGAAGCATCCAATTGATTTATAGAATCCTTTTCCTCTTTTTTTTTTTTAAAAAAAAAAATAATTAATAATTGCCAAAAGGGAGAAAAATATTACTCTATCTGTTTCAATTTACATGGCTGACTTTTTATTTAGTCGATCCTAACAAAAATGACACATTTCAATATTTAGTATCCCCTCTGTTTAATTTATGTGATATATTTCATTTTTCAAAAGTCAAACAATTTAAGTTTGATAGGGAATTTGCGTATCAAATTTTTTGAAATGAAATTTATATATTTGTAAACTACGTAAAAAGTACTATAAGTCACAATAATTGACAATCCATAATATTTAAAAGATATATGAAAAATTTACGGTAAAAAATAGATTAGTTTGAATTTTGAAATCTGAAATGTGTCACATAAATTGGGACGGAGGAAGTAATAATTTAATTTTAAAATGCTCATGTTACCCTTAATTAAATGATTTCTAGTAACGCAAATATCAATCACTAATTTTAAACCACAAATTTCAAAAGTTTTTATTTATTTCTTAAACTCTGTGTCAAATAAATTTAACTAATATAAATTGAAACAGAGAGAATAATATTATTTGTTGTATTTTGGACAATCCTCTCTTTATAAGTTGATTTTAAGTTTGAGTTAAGCTTAAACTTCATATTTATCATGATATTAGAGTTAAATTCATCCCAGTTTATTATCGATTAAAGTTAAGTCCAGCCCAATATATTTATCGATGTTGAACCTCTATTTTTACGTTATCGACCCTCCAAATGTCTGATTTTGAGCGTGTGGAGAGCGTTGAATCCCACCTAATTTATTTATGGATGAAAAGACCTTGAAAAATGATTTGAGAAGAATAAGTAATTAATGCTGTGAGTAAAATCTGAAAAAAAAATTATTTTTTTTCTATATTAAAAGTGACTATTATGTCAATAATAATTAATGATTTATGTGTAGTTGGTGGCATGATGAATGATCCACTCATCCTAGTGGAAATTAATGATTTATGTCAATACTACATGTAGGGTATATTTGGTACGCAGTCCAATTTTTCCATAGTTAAAATATTGTGAAAATATTTTTTAAGGAACTCGAATTATTTGGAATGGCTTCGAGAGATTTTTATTTTTACACATTTATGGAGAAATAGGAAGATGGGCACTGCATGAACTAATGGTAGTGGTATTTACTAAAAAAAATCACTAATTTAAAATATTCACTCTGTTTATTTTTACTTAATCACTATATTAAAATACATATTTATTTTTACTTGTCTAGTTTAAATATTAAAAACTAATTTTATATTTTTACCCTTGTTATTACTTTTACCTAAATAATTGATTTTGAATATCTCACACGGACTCTAGTTGACTTAATAATATAATATATATAAATATGTGTTTTAACTTAACTTCAGTTCATAATTATGCATTCCAATTTTGGATGTGCACAAGTAAACATTTAAACTTGTATAGAGTTAATAAGTAGAATCACACATTCTACATGACATAATACACATAGGACGCCATATATGATGCCACGTCAGACGTGAATTGTCGTGTAGGACGTCAAGTAGTGTGTGTGTATTTACCTGTTCAACTTTAGACAAGTTTTAGTGTCTATTTATGCACACCCCAAAATTACAGAGCATAAATACAAAATAAAACTAAGTTAAAAAGTACATTTATGTAGTATGCCTATCTTAATTAATAGCAAAATTTTAGAAATATAAAATGAAAAGAGAAACAACTAAAGCTTATCAACAAGCATTACAATTAAGGGTGTGTTTGGTACCGGGGAAAATATTTTTCGTAGAAAATATTTGTTGGTTGTCCTCCTGTTAAGGGGGAAATTAAGAAGATTGACAAATGGTAGCTTAAGCTCTTTAATTTGTATTAGTGAAAATATTTTGGTTTTACAGGTTATTAATTTTGACTAATGTACGTTTAAATTCTAATAAACTTAGATTAAATTTTAAAAAGCAAAGAACTGTTTATTTTATTTTGTGAATTCATTATTTCCTCAATAATTCACAGATAGTGATTGGCGCTATTGTATATATCATCAATTATCAATAATTAGGTGTTTATTATGTATATAACTAGAGAAACATGGGATCCATACTGTGCAAGCAACTTTTTGCCATATTTACTTGCAATTTTATAAATTATTCAAAATACAAATAATCAGAAAATTGCATATATATCAATAAATAATACATTCAATTAAGATCACATACGTCATGTGGTCATATATTTACCTTTTCAATTAGTACTCCCTCCGTCCCATTTTATGTGGCACTATTTCCTTTTTGGTCAATCCCAAAAAGAATGTCACATTTCCTTATATGGTAAGTATTTAAAGGTACAATTCCTTTTTTACCCTTGTTGATCCCACTTAATCTTAAAATAATACTCCAATACATTTATGAGGAGAGAGAAAAGTGAGTCTACTTTTCAAAGGGCAATTTGGTAAACATTTCAAAGTCTTCATTTATTTCTTAAACTCCGTGCCAGGTCGAATATTGCAACATAAAATGGGACGGAGAGAGTAAATGTTAAACAACTCACATTTCGAATATTGCATTGAATTAAGCAACAAACAACTCTCTCTAAAAAATAAATTTGTAAACTAATTTATTTAAATAAATTAATTAGTATAAATATAAAACATAAAACCACAAAAAAAATGATTAAAAAGATCTGAGGGGTATTTTTGTCTTTACATATATTAATCGCATAGTATTAAATCCTATATATTACTAATACCATCAAATGGAAGGTATTAGTTATATATACACGGATCTGGCTCCCCTCCATTTCGTCAAGTGCACGTCTAGATTAAAGACATGTGTCATATTTAAAGTTTAAAAGTCAAGATTATATTATATTAACAAATATCATAACCATAGTAGTCAACTAATTTTAGAAAACTACTCTCCAAATTTGGTAAGAATTACAATATATTCTAAACAAAATTTGACATTTATTAATACCATTAATTTCATAGAGTATTATATTTTTGTATTTAATACCCTATGTAGGATGTAAAGACAAAAATACCCCATGTAGGATGTATAACTAATACATGAATTAGTTATATATAGATCCAAAATTTCCACCAAATATAGTACTAAATAGTACCATGCATAATCCATGGCCTATATCTCCAAATACACCCTACCAAACGATCCCTAAGTGCTTAAAATCTTAATGAAAACAAATGTACTTAATAATCTAATGTCTGAATCATTCAAATTCAGACTTTCATTAAGTACAAACCGAGGCCTGAATGTTTGATAAAGTATTTGAATATGTATTAAGCCTATAAAGTAACAGGAATATTACTCTATATATTCTTCATTTCTCTTCCAAGTGCATTGCCACAATCTGTTTCTGATGAAGACGATACTGAGACACAATTGAATTTGTATTGTGGCAATGTCTGTCCGATGAAAAACTATTAGTTCAACTTGCCAACGCCGCCACATGAACTACAGGATCGGGCAGCATTGCATTTCATACAGTAGCCCCACTTTTTCGGAAGCCTGCCAAATGTATGATATGAATTCGTGTATCTAGAGTTCGTTGCATATGAATGAGGGGCTTAACGGATCAATTGGAAACATACCCTGCTGTATATCTGGTAGCTGCATTTTTTGCCATCAGTCTTGCTCTTTCAGCATTTTCATCCGACATCTTTTTTAGGACAAATCCTTCCCCTCTGCATTCTGCGCAAACTCCAGAGCCACCGCAATCCTCACAGATTCTCAGCGGGGCCTGTCTATGGATAAAAACAACGATCAAAGTGGGTTGTATAAGAGCATAAAAACAAACACATTTGAGCAACAAACTAACTATTGGCTTTCCCCCTACTTCACAACTCTCCATATTGATTTTCCTTTTTTCTGGTTAGTTTGAAAAACTTCCTTCAACTTTGTGCCAAATCAAAATCAGACAAACAGATTGAAATAGAGGAAATAGGAGGAGCAAATAACCTACTACAGATTGGTACCTTAGGCTAACAGTTAACCTCACTGAATGGCTAGAAACAAAACAGTGTAGAAAGGTACAAGAACAACAAAAAAGTGTGATAATCGAAACACACAGTAAACAACTGACGATGCTAGATATAAAAAAAAAAAAAACTTCAATACTACGGCTAGTACAAAGCAAAGTAGTGCGTAACATATATGAAATGTGTTAGGATTTTGCCCTGATTTTCTTACCTTATTTGAAGTTTATTTTTTCCTTACAAAGAAAAGTTAAAGTATTACTACCATAAATGCTTAAACTTTTTCTGAAAGGAAAAATATAATTCTCTTCCATATTTAGTTTATTCTTTCCTTAGAGGAAACGTATGGAATCCTAAGAACACAATAGAATCCACAATGTAGTCTTTTAAGAGTCTTGTTTATGCGGAAATTTTCTCCTAAACATATTTATGCTTTTTTTAGTATTAGTTTTCAATATGTAGATCGATTGATCAAACCATATTAATAATATATCTTTAGTATGTTTTTATTTATCATCTGATTTATCAACTTTATGATTTGCAATTATAAACTTTCGCATGACGTTCTAATCACCTTCATAACCCAACAAAAGGAACCATAACAACAACAGCAAGGTGCGATCACCAAAACACATCAACAACAAATATCTTTCCTCTTTTTTTCTTGAAAGACAGAAATGTCAGCAAACCATGGTCGGATAGGCCACTCTTTCTCGATACTTCAAGATCAATATCAGAAAATACCCTTAGCGTAATATCATTCCCAAGATAACAATATTGTTTAACTGCTCAAGGATATGAACAAGTATTTCTATCCAAAGAAATAACTATTTTTTATATTTCAACACACCTCGATTGTTTCAGAAGCTTTATTTCTCCTTGCAAGAATAGTTGCTGCAGCCCCTACAACAGTAGCAGCAACTGCAATAGATGCTGCTGTTTCTAAAACCGCGGAAGATACCTTGAGCACTCTTCTAGCAGGTTCTTTTGACTTGGTAGAACCACAAGGATAAATGCTTGTACACAAGGCATTGCAATCTCTAGATTTCAATGTTCCAGTTGCTTCAAAGATTAAAAGCAAGTTAAGCTATAGGAAAAAATTCTACTAGACAATATCTTAGAATAGGAAAATCGAATAATAGTACATACCTAACCATAAGTCACGGAAAGCAACAAAGGAAGTACATTAAAAGTAAAATTTAATGATAAAAAATAGTTTTTGTTTTCAACGTATAAATTTGAGTTCGGCTATGAATACAAATTGGAGATAATTTTTTTTTATTTTTTTTTGTGAATATTTGGAATGAAAAAAGTGAAAACACCATTTTGTTGTTTTTCAAAAGCTAAAATTCAACTTCAAGATGAACTCAAAATTTTATAGCTAAATGTGCTTCTCAAAGTTCAATTCCAAAAGCCAAAATCCGAATTTATGGTTAAAATTAAGAAATTTGACTCAAATTGTGACACATAAATTTAGAAAGAGGAAGTAAGTAACATCAAATTAAATTGGTAAGGATTCGATTCGTCTAATGCCCCTCCCCATTTCTCATAACCCTACCCCAATATGCTCTTCTTAATTTTCATGGTTCAATTTGCTCCATTTTTTATTCTAATATTTATTATAATCTGTAAATGGAAATTGAAAATAAAAAGTAAATGTTATTGTTGATGGAGCTACTGAATTCCAACTAGTAAATATAACGAAAAACACAAGAATAATAGTATGAAATCTTACTTACTTGTAATAGAAGAAGAAATGTGTACAGAGAGCATATGTAATCTGAGCCCCATCTTATGGTTAAAATGGCATTTCACAACTTGTGTTAGTATTGGAGATATTTCTCACCATTGGTTGCACTTTCCTAGACAAAAGGTCTATATTACTCCCTTATCTCTCTAGCATGTAAAATAAATAATAAGGGGTCGTTTGGTAGAGTGTATAAGAATAATGCTTCTATGATGTATTAGTAATGCATGCATTAGTAATGCAAGCATTAGTAATGCTTGCATTAGTTATGCTTGCATTATTTCTTATACATTGTTTGGTTTGATGTATTGGAAATAGCAAGTCTTGTATAAAGACTATTAAAAAAATATTTGTTTACCAAAATACCCCCACATTCTTTTACAAAAATAATAATAATAATAATAATTATTATTATAATAATAATAATAATTATAATAATAATTATTATAATAATTATAATAATAATAATTATAATAATTATAATAGTTATAATAATAATAATAATTATAATTATAATTATAATAATAATAATAATAATTAATAATTATAATATAATAATAATAATAATTATAATAATAATAATAATAATAATTATATTATTATTATGATTATAATAATAATAATTATAATAATTAATTATTATTATTATTATTATTATTAATAGAGGATAGTTTTGTCATTAGTTAATCTAATGCATGCATTAAAACCATTGCATTGCTAATACCTAAAAATCCATGGTATTAGCAATACACACTTTAATACACAATAGAGTGTATAACTAATGCAAGGATTAGTTATACATAGGTTGGAAAAGAGTACCAAACAAAGTACTAGTAATACACAGTGCTAATGCATGCGTTATTTTTTCTAATACACTCTACCAAACGACCCCTAAATAAGATGACAAATATGGCAGTAAGGAATATCTTATTTGAACTAATATTGGAGGTGACTTTGTCTTTTTCTTCATCAATTATAACATATATATTCTAGATATATGTGTCCGTGCTAGCACGGATTTAATATTTTAATTTTTTATTTATTTATGTAATATATGTAGAATTTAAACAGTTGAATAAATTTAATATGATTTTTAGATATATAAGTGGTTAATTACTTTTTGTTTTCGCAATTTTATTGTGAAGAGGTCCATTAAGATGTCTATAATTAAAATATTTTTCATCATCGACCTTTAATTTTTTACTCAAAGTAGTTACAAGATATAACAAATATTACCGACATTCAAAATAATAAAGCAATAGCTAAAGAATATGAATTTAAAACTAAAAGTCATAGCTAAAACGGATTCCATAATTTCGAAAAAATTATACACAAATTAAATTATAGTAGAACAAAAAAAGTGATTTTTAAAAAATAATAATTTTGAAACATGTTGAAGCAGGCACGTCTTCGTCAACGTGCCTGTTTCAACGTGAAATCTTGAATTTAAAACTAAAAATCATAACTAAAAGGATTCCATAATTTTGAAAAAATATATACTAATTAAATTAAAGTAGAACAAAAGAAATATTTTTTTAATTGTTTTCTTCAGAAAGACGCTGAAGCAGGCACGTCGACGAAGACGTGCTTGCTTCAGCACTAACTTGCTCTTATATAATAAGAGATTTTATATATGTGTGTGTGTATTATTAGATATACATCCATATTATATATACTAATTCTACTTATATTTTTAAATAGTTACATATTTTACCACTAATTAAGAGTTTTCTATTATATATTATATATTGATGAAGATACATCTAGATACATATATTTTTGCTACCAAATATACTAAAATAGGGAGAGAGACGAGCGACATGAGAGGGATGCGAGGGAGATTTGTTATGTATTCCAGATACATGTGAATGCATTTGGATACATTGTATCTAAAACAAATTACACCTAATTTTGACTTCCTGTTTTCCAGGTACATGTATCTGAACAATTTGGACGTACAAAAATCTAATAAGATTCGTAAACTAATGAAATTTTTGTAAGTCCTACTAAAAATTATACTAAAAATTATGGGAGAAATTACAGAAATACACACCTTTTGTTTTACTTATTTCCATTATTTTCTATTACTTTTAAAAATCTCCAAAATCCCTTATTTCTTTAATGTATCCGAGCCGCAAGGATGGCATCTTTTTTAGCCAATTCGGTGAATAAAAACACAATTTATTCAAATTAAGCCATCCATCTATTAGATTATCTAAATATATGTTATTTAATTTCGCCGTTTGAGACAAACAAATGAAGAATATGTAGACTTCCATGGTTGGGCCCGTGCAAAGCACAGGCATACTTATCTAGTAAATACATATATCTAATATCAAAATATCTATCTACTACTCCTTCCGTCTCATTTTATATGAGGTACTTTGGCTCGGCACAGAGTTTAAGAAAGAAAGGAAGACTTGTAAAATTTGTGGTCTTTATGAATGATAGAAATTTGTGTGATTGTAAATTAAATGGTAAAATAAATATTTTATAGTTAGATTGTTACTTTATATAGAAATGTGTCATTTTTTTTTTGACTGACTAAAAAGGAAAGTGGGTCATATAAATTGGGACAGAGAGAGTACTATATAATAAGTGGCAATAACCACACAGCTGGTCAACATGTCAGCTTAGGGTCTTTAAAAATAATTTTGAGGGCAATATGGTCATTCTTGTTACTTTTTGTGCATTGTTTTGCTTGGGAAGGGGCTTCTTTGTTTTTTTGAGCTTGAAATGACAAAACTATCCTGAACTTCTACTCAATGTCACATAACTCCCACCTTTTGCAATATGATCCCTAAAAGGCATTTTGGTGAATTTGCTAAAAATATTGTTGGCCAAAAACTGATCTCATCGTACTTTATAATCTTTTTGCACACCTGGACCAATTTGCCCATATCATCATTCATCATTATGTATTCTAACAATAACCATTTCCAACTGAAAAAAATACCTAACAATGTTAGCTTAAGTGTTTCAATTTATACTATTCACTTTTCTTTTTAGTCGGGTCTTCATAAGATTGTTATATTTCTATATATATTTGGTAATAATTTAATTTTAAAATGCCCATTTTCTTCATAATGAAATGATTTATAGTCACATAAATATTTATAACTTATTTTAGACTATAAGTTTCATTTTTGTTTAAACTTCATATCAAATGAAACTACATTATATTACATAAATTGGGGTTAGAAGAAAACACCCCTTCTCGACATATCTGCTTCTAGCTGAGCGTTTTTATGAAATTTATGTGCTTTCTTCATTTTAATTTGTATGTTTTACTTTTCTTTTTAGTTTGCTATATATTTGAAAATTACGTAAAAAAAATACAATAATTAACAACTTAAAATATTTTAAAGATATATAAAAAAAAAGATTGACTCTCAAAATTCTATTGATACAACATAAATTGAAATGGAGGAAATANTCTAGCTGAGCGTTTTTATGAAATTTATGTGCTTTCTTCATTTTAATTTGTATGTTTTACTTTTCTTTTTAGTTTGCTATATATTTGAAAATTACGTAAAAAAAAATACAATAATTAACAACTTAAAATATTTTAAAGATATATAAAAAAAAGATTGACTCTCAAAATTCTATTGATACAACATAAATTGAAATGGAGAAAATATCAAGATATTATGTGAATTAATATATTACTGAATCTAATGAGTTAAACTTCAATTAAAGTAAAAAGAAAAAAGTTTTCTAGTTTTATAAGTGTTTGCTTTAAAATAGAATATGGATTCGATACAATTCAACAGAATCTAAGAAATGATCAAAATAGAAATGATTTTAGAATTTGATTCTATAAAAATTCCAGTTTCATTTTTGAATGAAGTTAGACGATACAACTCTTATTAGTTTAATAGTTTACCCAAGAGTTATATATTTTACTATATAAGAAGAGGAAATAGCACACGCCTCTCCGTCAACGCGTGTGCTTCCCTGAAAATAGCATTGAATTCGAGGGGCATTTCGGGCATTTCAACGGTCACAGGTTTATCTTTCCACTGCATCAACCTTTACCGCTTCCGTCCATGTGCAGTCCAGCTCTATTCTCTCCTCTTCCTCTCCAATTCCGTCTGCTCTTTTTAGCGGAGTTACCAGCTGCGTTCTTCACCGAATCTAACAACACCTTGGTCTTCAAACGTCTGCCCTCACGTCGGCTTTTCTTCTTCTCGATTTGGTACTTCGGTGGCTACTATTTCAGGTAAGTTGTTTATGTTCCGCTTTTTAGAATCCAACAAATATTATGCTTATCTCTTGCTTGTGCATAGTTTAATTTTATTTTGCAATCGATTTTTAATTTGTTTGTATCCCACAATTTTTGGGGGTTTCTTCCCGGATCTTGTTATAAGCATGATTTGCGCCCGGCGAAACCAATAGAAAATTTCAATTAGTAATGTAGTTCAACAACATCATAACTAATATTAACCACTAAAGAAAAAAAAATATGAACCTTGTTTAGCTTTTTCGTTCTGTGTTTCATACCAACAATTTTTATCCCATAGATGAGCTTCATATCAGCCGGTCTCTATCAATTATTAGTGAGATGCCACAAAATAGGGGAATACACACATGCCCATATGGATTTATACAATGATATTAAAAAAATCTTATCTCTTTAAATGACTCACCACTCGACTAATTAGATGCTTTTATTTGCAACATGTACAGTAGCTCCAACAAGTTAATAGAAAGCCAATATGTAACTCTTCAGTGTACTTAATTCACACATCTACTTACTTTCTTCGTTAAAAGTTAAAGTATTTGAAGCATAGAAGTAATTTGTTGATCGACCACTCTTCATGTTTATAGAACAACCAAAGCTGATAGGTTAACAGCGTGAAATAGGATGTGTTCTTACTTCTTCGTCAACGACCTTCAAAATTATTTATAGCAATAATTTCTTCACTTCAACTTGAGCCACATTAGTGATGTGCTTTTATAATTGCATATGCAGTAACGTTCTGTGATTCTTTACTTGCAAAGGTTATGTTAGAATTTCTTGGATGTATGTATTGGTTAAAAAAGATTTTATATCACCAAGTTCTGACAGGTGAGTATTATTTCCTTTGAATTTGGCTCTTTTCAATAGATATTATATTGATAACGTGGATTTCATTTGAATCATTTTTTTTAACTCTTAAGCATTCACCTGGTTTTAATACCCATAGAGATCTTATAATTGTTTACATTGCAGGCATTTCTTGTTTGCTATGTGATCAATGATCTGCAGATGAATCTATCTTCAAACAATGCTAACTCTTGTTGCTGTACTTAATTGATGTGGATAAGTACCTTGAAATTTTATATCTTAGCAATTTCTCCTGTCACAACATATCTATTTTTCGCATTAAAACTTGTAATAAACACAGACATGTGAGTATCAACCATAAAGCATCAATTATTAACTGAGTAGCTTATATAGTTTCTACTATTCCACGAAGAAGCTAAGCTCTTGATTGTGTCATGAACTGGGTGCACCTTTTTCCGATGTAATTTAACAGGTAACTGTCTTTGTTGGCCGAGATCTCAATGACTGAACTTTTGTGTGCAGATTATTGAGCTTTATGGCTAAAATGATATGTGGGATTCTATGCAGTTGGTACAACAGAGGTACCAGCACCAACTTTACACCTCTTCTTGTATTCTAAGAAACATCAACTTTTTACTTCAGTGGATAATACGAACTCGTTACCAAATTGATACATTTGTATCTTACAGGCAAAGCACTTCTAGATGTAAGACATTCTTATCATCCTTTTGTTAAAAGGCAATTGAAGAAAGCAGCTACATTTTCTGTTTGAGAAATCAAACCACTCTTCCACACATTGTAAGTCGATAAATTTTCTCTCGGAATGCATTCACAAAATTCAGTATAGCTTGTACTTTTCCTTCACTTTTCGGTATCTCAGTTGTTTCCTTATTTATATGAGGTCCTGCATAGTAGTATATAGTAATAGCTTTTATAAGTGTTATGCATTGGTTTGAAAATGTCGCTTTTACGTTGACCTCTTCGATAAAACTCAAGTCTCAAAGGAACTATTGACCAAGTACATGTACTGATGCCATATTTTGAAATCATTATTTGTTATTGAATTTTTTTTCCGATATTTTGCCAATATTCCAGATAATGAAAGTTGATTGTCACATGTAATTGGTATTTCAAACTTACTCTATATTGTCATCATTATGTCCTTCTGATGGAGCTGGGAATATAGCTGTTACTTTCTTGTTATGTTTTATTTCTGTTAAATTATAATTAGGGATTGAGATATAATTGATTGCCTCAACCTATTGATTATTAGTAAATCAAGTGATAATGTGTATCTTGTTGAAAATCCAGGTATACTGCCAACATATCAATAGAGAACTCTGCTCTCTGTTGACACCCAATTTTGGCCCTCCAATATATAAATTAATCATTGAGCTTCTTCAATTTCAAACGATTTTAAAATAACTAGTTTTATAAAAAACTTCAAAAAATGTATAGTTTACAAGTTATTTTAAATAGTTTTGTCACTTTTATAATTTTTAAATAATATATATGTTTATATAATTATGTATATGATAATGTATTTCATGAGTATTTAAAAATCATCTCAAAAAGACTTTATATTTTAAATATTTTATTAGTGATGGTTATAAATTTTGAATTAATGAGTTTTATGAAATTATTCAAAATACTTTCAAGTTATTTATAAAGAAATTTCGTCCAATAATGTTAAATAATAAATATGTATATTTTTACAATCACATTATTTTATAAATATCGAAAATTATCTCAAAAGATTTACATTTTAGTTAAGTATTTTATTAATTTACTTTAGTTTAAGTTACAGTTTCTAGTTAATTAGTTTATAACTAAGTTAATTATTTTATCTCGTTAAGATTAAAAAGCTCATAAATGAATTATGTTAATTTGTCCTATTTAAATTCTAGCCGAATCTTCTAAAATTAATTCACTTGGCCACCTTTTTAATCCATTTGCTAAATTGTTAATTAGTTCCTATTATTATCTTAGCATTTTATTCAAACCCATTTTAAGACCAATGTTTGGGCCACTTTGTAGCAGCCCAATACATTTTTCTAGCAAACATAACCCAATTCTATACCAACTCTATACCAATAACCCATGCCCACCAATACATACACAATATGTACAGCAGTACATATGCTACCCCTATACGTTTTCCTCTTCTTCTTCCAGCAAAGAACCAACACGCAGACCCAGAAATTCAATGAAAAATCCCAGCAAATCCGGAAATTTCATCACTCATCTGCAAACCCATACTCTAGCAAGCCCCAACGTCAACCTTCACGTCCCTTCTTTCTCCCCTTTTTCGCGGAATTCAGCTTTTTCCCCATCCCTTTACTGTTGCTTTGAAAAGGGCAGAAGAAAATTAAAATTTTTGTTTGAATTTTCCAACGGATTTCCCCCCTTCTAAATCGCTCAATATTTCCCTATAAATAGTTTCTGATGTTCAAGAGCAAAGGGGGAGCAGAGATTTTTTTTTTTTTGAGTTCGAATTCTTGAGAGCAATAGTAACTTGTACACTTTAAAAAAAAATTTCAAACTTAGTTTGCTGATTCTAAGTTCCGAAAGATCGCCACTCAAACTTTCTTGATTTGCTAGTCGTAGCTGGATTTTGTGGTGAAAGTTGCTATTCTCCAACTCGTTTGCTCCCAGTCCCTGCCCTTAAAAAGGTGGAAAAAGGCAAATATACAACAATATGTAATAGATATACATCAATATACAGGTTAAGAAATGAAAATACAGGGCTAAGGTGAAATACAGGTGTCCGGAAGCAAGAAATACATGAAAAGGGTTGATATACATGCCGATATACACTGATATACATCAGTTGTATACCAAAAACGAGAATTGTGTTAAACTCCAAAATTTCAGCGAAATTGGCCCAAAAGGAGGCCCAAATTCAATTTCTCCCTTACTCTTTAATTATTTAATCGTGATTATTTATTATTTGTTGTTTAACTCTAACTTTATAATTTTTAATTAACTTAATTAGATTCCCCAAAATATGAGTTATTTTCTTTGTGTTGGTTTGCTTTGAATATTTTTTTTGTGTGTTGAGGTCATTTATTTTATTAATTAAATATTGGTCAAATTTTACATCCTCAATTAAGTTAAATCGTTTGTTCTTAAAAAATGTGTTATTTAACTCTTCTTCACGCATTTTTGCTCATTCTAAAATTATTTTAAGTTAAAGTATTTTTCTTCAATAAACTTTAAAAAATGGCTTTCTTTTACTTTGTCACTTTTTCTCAAAAAGTTAGTCAAAACTTTGCTTTTATTCTTCAATTAATTAAAAATTATTTTCATGCTTAGATTAACCAATTTGGTTTAAATTATTATTAAAAAAAAAAATGATTCAAATAAAAACCAATTAATCTAGTTTTGTTAATATTTAAATTCAAATGGTTCAATTAAGGTCCCATTTTCCAAAAAGTAAAATAATATAAAATGTGTCATTTATTTTAATTATTTTCTTAAAGTTAATCAAATATTGTAAGTTATTATTATTTTATGTTAAAACATTATTTTCCTAAAAATAGTCAAAATATATATTAGTCAAGTCACAGGTCAACCGCATGTTAGCGGACACTTTGAATGCTTAAACCCTTCTCGAAGTGTAAATTGAACCCCGAACCCTCTTTGGTATTTTCAAATGATTTTTTCTGTTTAAATCTTTGAAAATTATAAGTTTTCTTAATTTCTTTAAAAAATTAAGTGGCGACTCTTTTCTAAGTATTTTTCTCAAATCGTTTTATACTTAGAACATTTCAAAAGGAGATTTTTCTAAAGGTTAGTAAAATTACGGCATAACACTCTCTGCAATGTTGATGGTGACTTCCTTATTGTTCATAAAAAAAAAAGTAAATGTTCATCAGTCTGTTTATATTCACTGTCAAATATTTTCATATGTGCTTTGGAACTCTTTTTTACTCTATTCTTGATGTAGAGCTGTGCATTACTTCTGAATGCGGAAGATTGCAGAATTGTCCCGGCGAAAAGGATATGTCGCTGAAACTTTTGGAACTCAATTTCAACTTCCTGATCTGGGACCAATAGGTGCTTTAGAAAATGCAAAACTACTTGCTATTTATACGGCTGATAATATGCATTTGAATATGTATTTAGGTGCAAGTGATCTGACTGCGAAAATATTTACGCATTGATTGAAATGCTTGATTCTGTCTTCACTGAATTTCCTTTGCACTGACTGATGTTTGTTTCTCCTAATAATTCTCCTGAAGATCAGTCACCCATCATCTGCCCCTCATAAATTTGTCCAACTACCTGCTCCGCAATCACTCTTACTTCATAGGAGCGCCCGTGCTAGCACGGGCCCAACATATGTTATTCGTGATATCTCAAATTATGTTATATAGATGAAATTTAGAGAGATTTTAAATTTTTGTTGGAGTAGTTATTTATAGTGATTTAAATTTTTTAAAATAATATGCATTACTCCCACTATCCCGATTGAAGTGGCACACATAAAATTTTAAGAGTCAACCAAATTATTTTTATATATATTTATTAAGTAGTTTTTTTTTTTAATTAAACAAATGGGTCAAGCCCATTTATTAAGAAAAAACAGTACACTAAAAACCAGGCCCAATCAAGAGCCCAGTCCAAAATCTATTCTAACAAGGGAAACAAAATGAAACAAAGAGGGAACAAATTAGGAAAGGGGAAAAGGGAATCGGGTAAGCATAGTCTTCTCCATTGCAACCCTAACAGAGACATCTGCATCAACATACTGTGCTCCAGCCTCAGATACCTTCTCCAGCAGTAGTAACAACTCTGTCTACATCAAATTTGGGTGTATTTCATATCAAACGTTAACTCATCTCACTAAAGTCTTGAAATCATCCCAATTAGAGACTTCTCCAACTCAATGCATTTGGTCGAAACTTCAGTCAGGTGATGGCCTCCCCTTTTTGAATATAATCGCTGGCATTTTTCTCAGTATTTACCTAATACAAACTATATATCATGTATCCTTTAGCTTTGACAGGTTGAGCTCATCAGGGAGCTAATACCATTGTCAAAAGCCTTAGGAAACAACTACATCAATCTGCCTCAGGTAATCTTCGACTTCTGCGAATCATCGCATCTCCATTTTTGCCATGTATCTCTGTACTTTAGCTTAGCTCTCTCTAGTCATATTGTTCGCTGAATGAACTTAAGCCGGATAAACTAAGATTTCCTGATAATGTATCAGCCATCATGTGTATAAATTTGATTTTGTAGCTTTCTTATTCGTAAGTTAGGAATTTGCCTTTTGTCCATGTTTAATATAGTCTTAGCTTCTGTAGGTAAAGCCTGGAAGTCATTATAACTTATGCTATCTGTACCTGCAAAAGAAAAAACAATGTTAGCCATAAAATCTGCCAGCTTGTTTCCTTCTCAATGTATGCTCAATGGCCACCTCCAACCCTTTCTTAAGAACTTGTATTCTTCTTATCTCCATTGTCGCCTCCCAAGGAATGAGCCACACCCCTTCTACCATATTCTTGACAGCCATTGAGTCTGTTTCCATTATCAATGGAAATAAATTGTGATACTTACAATATTCTAGCCCAAGTAGTTTATTGTTGCGATTTATTGTTTTTTTTTTTTATGTAATTTGTAAATAATATATGTTACTTTCTGATTGAATTTTAAGAGATAACTACTTTTTTTAAAAAAATATTTTTTAAATATTTAAAATTGTTAATTATTGTGATTTATATTACTTTTTACAATATCTTAAAATAATATATGTTATTTCCTCCATTCCAATTTATGTTGTATCAATAGAATTTTGAGAGTCAATCTTTTTTTTTATATATCTTTAAAATATTTTAAGTTGTTAATTATTGTGATTTATAGTATTTTTTTTTACATAATTTTCAAATATATAGCAAATTAAAAAGAAAAGTAAAACATACAAATTAAAATGAAGAAAGCACATAAATTTCATAAAAATGCTGCGCTAGAAGCAGATATGTCGAGAAGGGGTGTCTGCTTCTAACCCCAATTTATGTAATGTAGTTTGATTTGATATGAAGTTTAAACAAAAATAAAAATTTATGAAACTTATAGTCTAAAATAAGTTATAAATATTTATGTGACTATAAATCATTTCATTATGAAGAAAATGGGCATTTTAAAATCAAATTATTACCAAATATAGCTGTTGACACCCAATTTTGACCGACCTTTAACTATTTCGAAAATGTTATTCGATTAAATACATAGTTTTAAAAAAAACATATTCTGAGTTTAAAATTTTAATCAATTTTGCATAAAAAATTATACATTTTAGTATGTTTACTGTATAAAAATTATTGTAAATATTATTAAATTATTCTCATAACTAATTTTTTGTTGATATTAAACTCAAAATATTTATTTTACTCAAATGTTTTAAAATTTAAGTGATTTTAAAAAAAAAAAAAAGTGTTAGTATTTTAATTGGTTAACATTTCTTTAAATTTTTTCTAAATCATTTAAATTTTAACCTATTTTATTCTATTCTAATTCCTTGCAATTCTAGCCTATTTAATCCAAATCTATTTCAATTATGGCCAACTTTTCATTCTAGCTAATTTTATTTCAAATCAGATTCAAGAGTTCCATTCTAGTTCTAATCTCATCCGTCCATATAATTCATTAAATCCAAGATCATATCTCAGCCCTACATCTTATTAGATTCAAGGGTCCAGATTAAATTCCATCTCTTTCCTTCTAATATATGACAAAAACCAATACCCTAATTCTTTTCTCTTCTCCTCTTTCTCAACAGATCCGCCGCCCTCTGTCCTCACCATTTTTCCGGCGAAAGCCACCGGAGTCAGTCGCCTCTCCTCCTCCCCGTCTCCCTCTCCTCTTCTCCCTCCATCGCTCTTCCTCTCCTTTTCTTCTTCTCGCCAGCCTTTTCTCCCCCTCTCTCTCCTTTCTCCTCCGGTCAACAGAGAAAAGGACGGAATCGGCAGTAGCACCAGCGTTTCTCCTTTTCCCGGCGACAACCAGCAGCCTGCAACAACAGCTCTGACAAACGGCGATCGCCAGCAGCAGCATGTAGATAACCAGCGGCTGGACGTCTCTGGTCTCATCTTCTCCACTCTCCGACCGGCGAACCCTTCTTCTCGGAGAGAACCGGCAAGGACGGAAACAACAACAGTGAGCTCCAATGAGCGCCACTCCGATCAAGCGAGTTCCGGCAAAGTACAAGGTTTGAGTCAGTTTGAAAACGAATCTCGGTATGCTTTTATATTTGTTGCTCCTTCTGTTTCCTCTTTTAACTGATTTTTATGCGGCTGGTGTCCAATAGTAGTTATTTTTGGAAGAGTAATTTGTTCTCTGTGTAAAAGTTTAGCTTGTGTGTGGATCACTTTCGAGAAGGGGTCAAAAGTATGGTGGTGCAATTAGGAAGCTCCTTATGTTGTTTAAGTGATATACTACTGCTTATAATTTTGGATTGTTAGCTCGTTGAACCGACATTGCGATATGACTCGCTATTATTTCAAAGTTCACTGATTTACTGCAAATTCTGCCCGTTAATATTCAAATTTGACTATTCACTGATCTTTGCATGTTTGCCTTCCCTTAATTGTTGAATTATAAATCGACTATTTGATAATGGATCATTTGGATTATAAAAAATTATTTTGGGTAATTCAATATATTTCATTCTGCGAATTTTTAAATAATTGTCAGTATATTATTACTTATGGTTTTCCTTGATGTTTATATGGTAGAGTATGCTTAATTTGATATGATAAATTATATATGGTAAGGTATTGCTCATTTGGTGAGATTTGACAGATTTCATATTTGTTTATATTTGGTAAATGATAAATAAAAATAAGGACTGATTTTGCTTCCATTATGATTAAGGAAAACAATAGTAATTGATCCTCAAAATTTCCCTTCTTTAGATTTTTAGCTGTCTATCTGTATATATTATTGGTATGATGACTATCCTTAATGGTTTTCTTGTCTTAGTTAGATTTTAAAATGATTTTACTTGGTTATATTTGGTAATGTTGATTTGATTGGACTCTCTTAGTAAGGAAACAATTCCCCCATAATTGTTGTTAATTGATTCTTATCCTTAAAAAATCATGCCCTCTCCTCGGCTATAAAAGAAGATCTTTGTTTCATTCCTTACTCATGTTTTTTATGCTTGAACACTCCAACACTTTTACTCATGCTCATACACTTTAGCAATAAGAAGAACACTTCATACCTCTAACAGACACTCACCTCTACACATTCTCACATTGCTCACTCTTGAATACTTTAAAAAATATTGCTCTCTACTTAAAAGAATTAAGATTCCGGTGAACATTCTAAGTGTTTCCTTACTCGGTATTGTTGTGTTCGGGTCTAGTAGTGGATCAAGTTTGTCTTCATTGTTGTTAAACATATATTCTGCCTAACCGGTTAGTTGTTTCTCTATTAGTTTAATTTCTGTTTTGCATTGTTTCAATTGTTGTTGTATGTTTGAATGACGGGAAGCGTCCGGGTTTGTCTTCTTATCCTTTCTTGCTTTGTGTGATTATATATTCTCCACAACTTGTTTAGTTCTTACATGCCTATATGTTACTTGTGTACATGAAATAGTTAAATATGCGTACCATATGATTAGTTTTATCATCTTGCTATCGTCTTTTATGTGTTATTACTTGCCTGTATATTTTCATTGTACTTTAATAGGGTTTTGAAATTAAAGGTTCAAGAGTCGCTTTGAAGAGATCTCCAGACGAGACTATTATGTTTAAGTTTATAATAGTTGTATAACTCTAAAAACACTAACTCTATATATATGATAACTTGGGGGAATCGTCTAAGGGGAGGGGGATATACGTGCTAACTGTTTTCTTTGTTGTTTTGTTATGTGTGATTGTTACAAATATTTTGTTTATTGCTAAAATCTTTAGAATATGCAACATGTCGGAATCACTTAAATAATCTACTTAAAATCAATTATTGGTTTGTCTTGTTAGTATATTAATTAACTAGCTTGAATCAATAAGAGTTGGCTAACTTTAGTAAATGTTAATAACCTAGATCTTAACTTTTATATGTTTTCATATTTTTAGCACGCTAATTAATCTGAAATAAAGGAAAATTTGAACAAGTGTCTGTCTTGATTTCCATCTGTTAACGTGAGAGCTTAATTAATTTCCATATCAATTCACTTAGAAAGCATGCCTATAGGAGTGGTTTAATTGTTGTTCATTCCTCACTATATCTAATTAAAATAAAATGAAAAATAAATAACAATGATCTTGTACTTGTATATAATAGTAATAATAGTAAAATAATACTTTTTATATGTTTCCCTTGTATGTCTTAATTATCAGTTTCTTTCTTATATGACAAATTTGTTAAGTAATTAATGTTTATAAACCAAGTGAGATTCCATGCCTATAGGATTTAATATTTGCATAAAATTTGATATAGAGTCGTGATTAATTGTTATCTTGTTAAGCTGTCAGCATGCTATTGTTTAGAGATCCATGTTTAGGAAGTAATAATTAATTTTGGTAGTTCATTTAAAGAGCATACATCGGAGTACAGAAATCAGCACCTAGGTTTTAATAAATACTCTAGTATGCTATCTAAAAAATAAGTCATGGCTATAGGTGTTGTATACTAATGTTGGTGTGTGCGTCGATTTTCATATGTCGAGGCTTATGATTAATAATAATCTCCAACGTGCTAATTAACTAGAAATCCTGCCTATTGGAATAAAGTAATTTGTCATATTAAATATTATCTATGAGCTTTTTTTTTATAAATTGCATACATGAGTAGCTTTGCATCTCTTAATGCTCAAGTATTTTCCGCCTTTTAAGAATAAAACCTGCATAGTAATAATTTAGAATTAAAGTCACTGTTTTTAAATCAATAACCAATATGCATGAATTAATTTCTTATATCGTAATTAATTGTTTTGCCACCTAAAATCAGCTACTAATTATTTTCTGCACCAAATAAACTGTTGCCCTTTAAAATAAAAAAAATTCAGCGTTAATGATTTGCTGCTGCTTTTAAATCTTTTCTGCCCATTTGCATTATCATAAAGTGCCCCATTTTAAGTTAATTATTTATTGAGTCAGTCTTATAAGCTCTTCATTACCTGTAATAATTTTCTGCCTTTTCAAATTAATTAATTGTTATATTGAATTTTGCCTGTTTATGCACACTTAGCATGCAACCTTTACACCTTATTTGTGTTTGCTAGCATGTTTAATAAAATCTAGAGGCCAATATGAGACTCTATATGCTAAAATGCTCGTCCAAATTGTTTGACTTGGTGTCTAGGTGGGCCTATTAGGGGTTTGTTTCAGTCTAAACCCATCCTAATAGTAGTCCAACGCCTCTTGGACCTTAAGCAGGGACGTTAGGCACCTTTTAGAGACGTTATGCATGTGGTGGTGGGGTAGGGGTAGTTTAGGCCCTTCGGAGATGATGACACCGACTCAGGCTTAAAAGACAAACATTGGTTTTGTCTGTCCCTACACGAAAGCCTATCGAAAAAATAAAGAAGAGTCGAGTGCTGATTCGTAAAGTCCTTCAGAATCTCCCTTTCCTTTCTCTCTTTATTTGTTTACACTTATAATTTTTTGGGGTAGTTTAATTAAATAAAAATGATATTTGCCCATATATTTGTCTATTTTCTATCTTCTCGCTATTTCTTGTAAATTTTACTTATGTTAATTATTTAGTATTATGTCGTCACATAGTTTTGCATGTTTAATTAATAAAGTAAATAAATAAATTGATCTTAATTGTTTAATGATAGTTATCACCTAGTTATCATGCTAATTAAATAAAATAATAAATGAAGTGACCTTAAATGCTATTTGCAACCCCCATATAAATTGCATGAGATACGACCGGGACCCACATTTGTGGACCTGGAGGGATGCCTAACACCTTCCCCTCGAGGTAATTTGAACCCTTACCCTGATCTCTAGTTCGTTGACCTTAGTTAGAATTAGTTTAGGTTAGATAGGTGCCCTAACGCGCCTTAAATCGTTAGGTGACGACTCTTCAATTCCTCCAAAGCCCAAAAGAGTTGTTAGGTCGTGCACCAAAATCCGTTTTGAGAAAAACGAGGCGCGACAATAGAAATATAACAATCTTATGAAGATCGACTAAAAAGAAAAGTGAGTAGTATAAATTGAAACAGTTAAGCTAACGATTCTAACATTGTTAAGTATTTTTTTTCAGTTGGAAATGGTTAGAATATGGGCTTTAAGTAAAGCCAGCCTAATATAGCTTATATCAGCTTCACGTACCCAGAGGAAGTCGACGGCGGTTCCCTTTATCGACTCCGGCGACGGCGGAAAACCATCTCCGACGACAATAATGGGTAAGAAATCATCGAGGAAGAATGGAGTTGGTAAAGCACCTGGTTCAATTACATTAAGAGAAGAATCAGGTGTGAAGAAGAAACAAACTCATGTTAATGCGAAATCAATGCTGAAATTGGAGCATATAAAGGATATTGCTACCTGGGCTAGTGGCGAAGGTTCCATACCTTCACTTGGTGCGTTTTTTGGGCAGAGATTAGCTGTATCAGCTGAGTCTTTGGGTGTTCCACCTGACCCTTCATTATTTACTTGTCAAAGGTTTGAGCTTTTTATAAATTTTTTATTTGATTTGTCTTGCATTTATGAATACATACTTTGTTAATTTTGTGATGGGTTGAAAAATGGATATTTGTTCATTAATGGATGTAGGGGTATAGTAAGAGAGATAGGATTAGAGATTAGTATATTCGGGATAAGGTAGGAATGGTTTTGGTGGAGGACAAGATGCGGGAAGCTAGACTGAGATGGTTCAGGCATGGAGATG